>NC_026004.2:16001588-16058414 GCF_000442705.2 Elaeis guineensis | reverse complement strand
TTCAAACTCCTCAAGACGATGCTGTTGTTGTTTCAACAATTAGTTAATAAAAGCATGATGAATGTTTTATTCTACTCGATTTCTTTCAGAATACAACTACTCGAAGAATCAACTGCTTTAGTGTCGACTATATTTTGATCCTCTTGTAAAAATGACATCCCGATTGTGATTTTAAAGCGACATAGAATATACTTCGACTTTCACTGTAAAAGTTAGAAGATCGACCATCTCGACACCGAATATACTTCGGCTTTCACTGTAAAAGTTAGAGGATCGACTATCTCGACACCGACTATATTTTGGTTTCTTACAGAACTGACTTATCGACTTCAACTGGAGGCCAGCACCGACGACGCAGATTTTCTCCACAAAAGCCGTGCTACCCTCATAGTCGGCTCTCCATTGAAGCAGCTGGCTAATTTGCCGACTTAGTATCAACTAAGAAAGGCAAAATGCCAAGACGACCAAGGTCGGATTGCAATCATATCGACATGGCCACAGCCAGTCGAGGGATATTCGCTTGCCACCATTTATAAGACAACACGACATATAAATTCGATCAAGTTTTGGGTGACAGATATTCGACTTGCCATCATTATCCTAACTAAATACGTCAGACATTACATGACTAGCAGATTCCACAAAGTCTGTGAAATAGTCGGATCTACGATCTACACTCAGAGATTGTTTTACAAGCAGACACTACAAATTCGACGACATAGAAAAGTATTTCAGAAAAAAAGTACTTTCATTATCAAAAAGAAGGATTACAAAATTAGACCGAAGTCCGATTACACATCTTTCTTTACCAAATCAAAAGCACCGACTAATCTTCATCGCCACCCTTTGTACCATTGAAAAATCGACAGGCCCATCTTGGATCAGCTTCTTCGACAACCTCCACCTTCCAGCTCGGGGACGTAACGACTCGAGTTGAACTGTGAAGATGATTGATCGATCACATTGCTCGGCCAACCACATCAACAACTTGACCCACTCTACGAAAACAGAGAGGGTCTCATCCGATCAACGATCGTACCCTCCTCATAGGAGAGCTAGAGAGGGCTTCAGATTTTCATCCACCATCGAAGATGACCTTGATCATGCAGCTGAGATGGGATGCAAGATATACGGTAATGGGTCGTTGACCCCACCATCGACATCAGGAGTGAAAAGCTGACGATGGTCCGAAGCACAATGCCACTTTCAAAATCGACCAACAGTCGGACCGAGAATGAGAGAACTTTCGGGCTCGACAGGGAGTCGTTGGCCAAAATTTCGACCAACCACCCCCTACAGGAATCTCGCTCATCAGAAGAACTGTCAAAGATTCAAGGAAACTTAAAAAAGAAAATGACAAAGAATATTTTCGCACGAGAGCAGCTCTCTGACAGAGCTTCTATGCTAGAAGAGACAACAGCAAGGCAAATATCTGGCTGACGGTGGTCCTTTATATAGAGGAATGCCCAACGGCCTGGATGCAAGCGGTCAGATTGAGACAACGTCGGATGACGACACGTGGTAGCATCTAGACCCATCATCGATCCGACGGTTCGACACACCTGCACCAGATTAAACCACATCGTTTCCATCTACGTGCACAACTCTCCAATGATACCTCGATGCGTGGCGAAAATCTACATACCAGAATCAAATCGCACGATGTCGGTTCGCCTTCTCGATATAACATCTGGCACCGGCCTCACCTTCCACAAATGACGTGACACCAGATCTTCCTGCTGATACGACAGCTCAAAGATGATAAAATGGTTGATCGATCGTACTCCAGAGAATGTAGTGACAGAGTCAGGATTCGACATGATAGACAACAACTCCTTTAATCCAAAATAATTGACCACGTGGTGGTACATGCGGCAATGCACCATTGGGCTCAAGAGTGGGGGGGCAACTATTCGGATAAACCGACCGACCCCAACTTTGATCTCCATGACTCTGACTCGACAATAGCCGACCGACTGAACGTATGACTCCGACTGATCGACTCTGATTCAAATATAGTCAACTGACCGAATGCACAACTTCGATGGAGCATCGATCGAACTGACGACTCCGACTCTTCATCAACCGATTGAACAAATGTGACCGACTTATAGTTGGTGACCGATAATACAGTAGAATCATCAACTAATGGCTGTGCCTACTACCGACATACAGTCGGCTAATCTACTTAATATGTCATACCCGTAATGAACGGTTACCAGCCGTACATCACGACATCATAATTGAAAAATTAATGACCCACTATGTGATTATGGCCCGATGATTTAACACCATAAAATACGGGACCACATCCGACGGTTACAAGAACCTCGTCTATAAAAGGGGGTAAGGAAAAAGGACTGGTAAGCCACTTCTGGCCAGAATTCTGCTACTCTGAATTTTGACATCTACTGTTCACCAACTTCTCTCTCTAACTTAGGCATCGAAGGGTCCCCATCGGATACAAATCCGGTCAGTGCAAACATTGTCTTGTTGGTGTTCGTTTCCGACGACAGGCGACGGAGAGTTGGCCGCAACATGTAGGAATAATCTGTTCAAGAATCAGAGTATTACATTAAAATATATCCCTCATAAAGTTTTAAGCTTGAAGCATATTAATTGTAATAATTTTTAAATTTTAATTAATTTAGTTTTAAAATTATTAATAATATTTTATTTTTTTTATTTTAAGATGTTGGGACATCCGGCTCTTATCCATCTACTGCTGCAGAGATAGAGCCGTCAAGATGGGTCGGCCTACCGCGTCCCACCCCGACCCACCACAACCCACCTCTAAATGGGGTGGGGTGGGTGGCCCGTTTAATTGGTGGGTTTGGAAAAATTCCAACCCAATTCGATCTGCCATGGGCTGCGGGTTAAACAGGCCAACCACCAAAATTTCAATAAAAAAAAATAAAACAGCAATACAAAAGAGAAAATATAGTACCAAAAAAAGAAAGAAATGTAGTATTAAAACAACAAAATAAACAGAATGACAAGTATCCACATGTTGTTTTTATGGATAAAGAAAATATAGTGATCAAGCATAATGAAGTACTGGTAGATCGTGAAGCACAAAAATATGATTTGGAAGGTATTTGAATAGTTTTAAGATTCATATACAGCAAAAAATCAATAAAATAGTAATATAAATAGAGAAAATATAGTACTAAATAAAATAATAGTACTAAAAAAAAGAAATGGGTCAGCTTGCCCCAACCCATCCTAAACCCACCGCAACCTGCAACCCAAATGGGATGGGTTATTTAACCCACTTTTAAACAGGTTGCTAAACATGAACTCAACTTGTCCCATTTACATGGCGGGGTGGGCCAACCTGATGGGTCCAATTCAAATTGATAGCTCTATGCAGAGGACATACAGAAGGAAGAGGAAGGAGGACGATCTTCATTGATTTTTTATTTAAAATTTAAGCAGTGTTATTTGTACAATTTAATTTTGATGTAACATATAATATTAGTTTTTTATTTATGATGATGATAATTAATTGTTAGTTGGTATAATATCCATAAATATATGTTGCTTGTTAATTTAATTATAATAGATTTTAGTAAATATAATTATTTATTAATTAAATTATAACTAATTTTAATAAATATAATTATTAAAAATATTTTTAAAAAAATATAATTATTAGCGACGGCTTTAGTGATAGAAATTTCATCGCTAAAGATATTAGCGACAGCTTATTAGCGATGAAATGTCATCGCTATTATTATTTTTTAAATTTCTTAATTTCAAATCTGAAAAATATTATAAGTGATGGAATATCATCGCTAATATCATTATTAGCGATGGCTCCTCTGCCATCGCTAATATGCTACTTTTATTATCAAGCTCTTTTTTGATCATTTTTTAGCGATGGTGCCATGGTCGGCATTAGTGACAGCAATTCAGTTATTAGCAATGGCAGATGGTCATCGCTAATAATGAATTTTCTATAGTATTATATGCATGGGAGGGTCAGAGATAGGGGTCGACTGAGAGTATTCTAAGGTAGATGTCCAAGCATATGTTGATAGGTCAAGCACACCAGCACCTCTCTCTCCACTGGTCGATATTGTGCCTGAGCCATCACAATAACAGCTAGAGATGATGCACATTTATGAGAGGCGAACACGGAGGAAGTCCCAATATCTTGATATATATATATATACCTCTCGATAGTTATAATACTTGTATATATATTTTTTTTGCTAACAAATTTTGTAATACTTGTACATATTTTGAAATTAATGTTACAATTTTTTTTTAATTTGGAATGCACATGTTAGAATTTTTGTTGGTTGCGTAAAAAATTAATTATTGAGCTTGATACATGTTGTCCCATGAATTAATTTTGATGGTCACAAACCATTCGAGGAAACTACTAATAAGTTCTTATCCTTGAAAATACTTTGATGTTGTTTCAGATAGTTCAAAAATATTGAGTTTGAAAAGCTCCTTCAAGAGTACTAAAGTTGAAGATTTTTCAAGTTGGAGATATTTTTGAAGCTTTTTGAAAGTGTCAAATTCATTCAAATCCATTTAAGAGTGTTTGATACTATTTTTGGTCAATTTCAGACTTTAAATGTATGAAAAATTGGGTTGAAACAAAATGAGATGACCCAAATAGATCATCCCCTTGTATTGGGGAGCTGGCACATACTATTTTGGCTTGTGGCACACAGTGGAATGACCCATGGGTCGACCCCTAAGATGCTGGGACCAAAATAAAGAGCATGATTTTCTGTCTGCCGAAATGAGGTGACTCATGGGTCTATTCATTCTCTGTGAGGCATCCCATGGGTTGACCCATATAGGGCAGACATGCATAATGGCTAGTTTGAGCCCATTTTTGATGTATTTAATGTGCATTAACCATACTTCAACGGCTCTTAACCGACTTTTAGACACTCTCAAAATTGAACAAAGACTATAAATACTCTCTAGAGGTGAGAAATCAAAGCAATCAAGAAGTATTCAATTTCAAATCTGTGAAGGAGAAAGAAAATCCTAGAAAGAGATAAAAGAAGCATTCAATCAGCTCACCAACTATTCTCCAGCTGCATTCAAGTATCCAAATCATCTAAGGGTGTCCAATAAAGGCTCTACTCCTTGAGTATTGTGCTTTTATTATTTTATTATGCTCATTTAAGGAATTTTTGTATGATGAAATTTTTATATTCTTTTCTTTTGCTATTGTACATTGAGTTTGAGTTTTGGAGGTTTCAAAATTTGGATAGATTGATTCGAACCTATAATCGAAGGGTTTGTCGGTTTGTTTGTATCTGAAAAATAAGTGTTCTTGCTTGGACAGTAAGGATCGATGTAATCTAACATATTGTAAATTGAAAATTTTTTAGTGAATTGAATTTTTAAGTTAGAACTTGGGAAGTAGATGTAGATGCAAGGTTAGCATCGAACCACTATAAATCTGTGTTTACTGTGCTTGCATATATTTTTTTCCTTATTGTGTTCTATATTTGTGCATTTGTTATTTGTATTTGATCTTTTATCTTAATTAATTAACTCACCTCACTCATCAAGTTGAGCACATTCTTTATGAGCACTAAACACTAAAAATTTTAAAAGATCCAATTTACCTCCCCTCTTGGGCTCCACATCTGAGCAACAAATGGTATTAGAGCCTGATGCTCTAATTTTTACTTGATTTAACCATCAAGAGCTAAAGATCTATGGCAGCCCAATTTGATACATCTCTAATCGAGGGGCAATCTACCAACTGACCTTTACTTTTCCAATGGGTCAAACTATATCTATTAGAAAGCTTGAATAAAAATATTTATTCAAGTACTTGACTATAATATATGGAGTATCATAGTGAATGGATCTCACACACCCACTAAGTTAATTGATGGTTTGTCTCTCCTTAAGTCGGAAGGTGAATGGGATGAGTTTGACAAAAGAATGACCCAGCTCAATGCTAAAGCCATGAATGTCTTGTATTGTGCTTTAGATACAAATAAATTTAACTATATTTTCATTTGTAATTCAGCTAAAAAAATTTGAGATAGATTAGATGTTACACATGAAGACACAAACAAGTAAAAGAGTCAAAAATTAACATGCTTGTGCACAATTATGAATTATTTAAAATGAAACCTGATGAGTCTATAATATAAATATTTACTCATTTCACTGATATCAAAATGATCTAAAAAGTCTTGAAAAGTGTTATTCTAATAGTGACCTTATAAGAAAAGTTCTTAGGTCTCTACCAAGATCATGAGAAGCAAAGATCACGATGATTCAAGAAGCCAAGGACTTAAACATCCTACCTTTGGAGGAGTTGCTTGGATCTCTCATGACTTCGAGCTGACCATGAAATAATATTCTGAAGAAGAGACCAGAAGAAAGAAGATATTTACCGTCAAATTAATGGCTCAAGAAGAAGAAGATTTAGAAAAATTAAAAAATAGTGAAGATGATGAGGATTTAGCATTGACCATAAGAAAATTCAGACGATTTCTAAAAAAAAAAAACAAAAGACCAAGAAAAGACCACTAGTTAAGGGGGAGCCGAGTAAAGAAAAAGAAAAAGAACAGTTTATCATTTGTTATGAATGTAAGAAGTCAGGTCACTTTAGATCGGACTGTCCTCAGCTCAAGAAGGATCAGAAAAAAATGAAGAAGAAAAAGGCAATGATGGCTACGTGAAGCGACAGTGATGGCTCCACCTCAGATGAAGAATCATATGAAGCAGCCAATCTGTGTCTTATAATACATGAAAATAAGGTAATAATTCAAACTCAAAATAAATTTTTTTCTGATAAACTGCAAGAAGCATTTCACAAGCTTTTGGATGATTTAAAGAAATTAGGACTAAAAATAATTAAAAATTTGAAATTAAAAAATCAAACTCTATCTAAAGAAAAAGAAGAGATCTCCAATAAAAATAAAGAATTAGAAATAAAATATCAAACACTACCAAAGGAAAAGGAAGTAATTTCAAATATAAACAAGACTTTTGTAAAGAAAAATCAGAACTTAAGGAAGAAGTAACCAAATTAAAATCAATAGTGGATAGATTTATCCTAAGTTCAAATAAACTTTAAATGATTATTGATAATCAAAGAGCAGTGTATGATAAAGTCGGACTTGGTTATAATACTCATAAAAAATAAAATTTTTAAAAATATCTTTATAAATTCATCCATGAATAAATTATTAAATATTATATATTTTAAATATAACAAGATAGGACATAAAGCTTATGCGTGCTTGTTAAACAAATTTATTAGTATAAATATTAAAAAAATATGGATTTCAAAAAAAATCATTGTGACTAACTCCAAAAGATCCAAGTTAGCTTGGGTACTCAAGTTAAAACTTGATTTTATGTATATAGATGTGTCTTGCATCCCAAGTAAAGAAGCAAAAGTGGTATTTTGATAGTGGATGCTCCAAGACCAGTGATCGGTGATGAGTCTCAATTCATCACTTTGGAAGCTAAGAATGGAGGAATGGTCATCTTTGGAGATAATGGTAAAGGAAAGATCATCAGTATAGGTAATATTGGTATCACTTCCTCCACTTGTATTAAAAATATTTTACTTGTAGATGGTCTTAAGTATAAACTATTAAGCATTAGCCAATTATGTGATAAAAGTTATAAAGTAGTTTTTGAATCATTCATGTATATTGTAACTAGGCCTTTTTGATGATAGCACTAGGTTTATTGGACATAAGCATGACAATGTTTACATGGTAGATTTGGATAATCTTTCCATACAAAACATGCAATGTCTTGTGGCTATAAATGCTAAAATCAATGAAACTAGTTAGCTTTGATACTGTAGGCTTGCACATATTAGTATGCACACACTATCTAAAATTATTAAAAAAGATTTGATTTTTGATTTGCCAAAGATAAATTTTGAAAAGGATAAAATTTGTAATGCATCCTAATTAGGTAAAAAAATCAGAGTTTCTTTTAAACCTAAGAATATTGTTTCAACTTCTAAACCTTTAAAACTTTTACATATGGATTTGTTTGGTCCTACAAGGACAACTAGTTTAGGAGATAAAAGATATAATTTTATGATTATCGATGATTTCTCACATTTTACTTAGATCTTATTTTTAGCATCTAAAGATGAAGTATTTTCAGCTTTTTCTAAGTTTTGCCGAAAAGTCTAAAATAAAAAAGGTTTATCAATTATTTCAATTCGTAGTGACCATAGTATCAAATTTGAAAATAAGAATTTTAAAAAATTTTGTAATGAAAAAAGTATAGATCATAATTTTTCTGCACTTAGAACACTCCAACAAAATGGAATAGCAGAAAGAAAAAATAGAACTCTTAAAGAAATGGTCTGTACCATACTATGTGAGAGCAATCTCTCAAAATATTTTTGGGCAGAAGTTATCAACATAGTATGTTACATCTTATACCATACTTTAATAAGATTAATTGTAAAAAAAATACTTTTTGAATTATGAAAGGATAGAAAATCTCACATAGGATATTTTCATATTTTTGGTTGCTGTTGCTTTGTTTTAAATAATGATAAAGATAGCTTAGAAAAATTTGATGCTAAATCTGATGAAGCTATCTTCCTTGACTATTCTATTTCTAGTAAAGCTTTTAAAGTTTTTAATAAAAAAACTCTAGTAGTGGAAGAGTCAATCTATGCAGTTTTGATGAGACTCATGATCTTCCATTAAGGAAGAGAGAGGATGCTGACGATGCAGGTATCATGAAAGAAGGAAAGAAAGAGCTCACCATCAATGACTCAAATGAGCAAAACAAAGACCAGCTGGAGAAAAAATATGAGGACGAGAGCATCAATGATCAAAATATTCAAGAACAACCTCAAGATACAAGTGATCTTCCAAAAGAATAAAGTATATCCATAATCACCCCAAAGAGTTAATCATTGGTGATCTGACATAAGGGGTAAGAACTTGATCCTCTCTTAGAGATGTATATAATTATATAGCTTTTGTTTCTCACTTAAAACCTAAGATAATAGAAGAAGCTGAACAAGATCATAACTGCATGAATGCTATGCAAGAAGAGTTAAACCAATTTGAAAGAAATAATATATGGACTCTTGTTGCTAGACTTAAAAACCATCCAATAATTAAAATAAAATGGGTATATAAGAATAAATTAGATGAAGATAGTAATGTAATTAGAAATAAGGCAAGACTAGTTGCTAAAGGATATAACCAACAGAAAAGAATTGATTTTGATAAAATATTTGCACCTGTTGCTAGATTAGAAGCTATAAGAATGTTGCTTGCTTATGTATGTTTCATGAATTTTAAATTATTTTAAATGAATATTAAAAGTGCCTTTCTAAATGGTTATATTGTCGAAAGTATATGTAGAGCAACCCCCAAGCTTTGAAAATTATAAATATCCAAATTATGTATTTAAATTAAACAAAGCCTTGTATAGTTTGAAATAATCCTTAGGGCTTAGTATGAAAGACTAAGAAAGTTCTTATTAGAAAATGACTTTTCAAGAGTAAAAAGTAGATACAGCTCTTTTTATAAAAAAAAAAGATGAAGAGATACTAGTTGTATAAATATATGTTGATGATATTATATTTGGGTCTACTAATGAAGCTTTATGTCAAGAATTTGCCAAGATTATGCAGGGAGAGTTCGAGATGAGCATGATGGGAGAACTTATCTTCTTCCTCGAACTTCAGATCAAGCAAATGAAGAAAGGAATCTCCATCATCAAAGTAAGTACATAAGAGAATTATTGAAAAAATTGAAATGGAGAGCTCCAAGAGTGTAAGTACTCCTATGAACCCTTCTTGTAAATTAGATAAAGATGAACATGATTAGTGTGTTGATTCAAAGCTTTATAAAGACATGATAAGTTCTTTGTTATAGCTTACTGTCAGTAGACTTGATATAATATTCAGTGTATTTATATGTGCTAGATTTCAGTTTAATCCTAAGAATCATACTTGAATGCTGTTAAAAGAATATTCAAATACCTAAAAAGAACACAAAATCTAGGACTTTGATTTTCTAAGTAATCTTCTTTTGATTTAATAGGTTATTCAGATACTGATTTTGCTGGATGTAGATTAGACAGAAAAAGCACTAGTGGAACATGCTAATTTTTAGGAGTCAACTTAATCTCTTGATTTAGCAAGAAATAAAATTCGATAGTATTATCTACGGCCAAGATCGAATATATTGCAGCTGAAAGTTGCTGTGCTCAAATTCTATGAATTAAGCAACAGCTCATAGATTTTGAGATTGAATTTAAAGACATTCTCCTAAGATGTGATAATATTAGTGCCATTAGTTTGACTAAGAACCCAATCCAACAACACTCTAGATCAACATATATTGAAATTAGATATTACTTTATAATGAAACATGTTCAAAATAATGATGCAACACTTGAATATATAAATACCAAGAAATAATTAACTGACATGTTCACTAAAGCATCAAATGAAGATAAATTTTGTGAAATTATGAGGGAATTAGGCATTTTAGATCCTTTTGCTTGATCTCTCATCATGATTCTTCTCTCAAAATTTTTTACTTCATCATCTCAAATTTAGATGGCAATCTGTTTTCATTTGAAGTCTGTTTCAAGCCAATTAAAAATTATCAGAGTTATTTGGGTATGATTTTGGATTTTTTTTGTTGAAATTCTTCACCAAAAATTATACTAAAATTTATCTGAACTCTACATGATCATTTCAAGTTGATTCAAGTTTTTTCAAATTTTTTTCTTTGATTTTTTTCTCATTTAAAATTTTTTTTTCTCATCATGTGAACTAACCCTGGATAGAACGACCCATGGGATGTCCCAATTTATCAGATAAATGGGTTTAAGTCGGTCGATCCATTAAATATTTTCACTAAACCACCAAAGGGGCCGACTCATTCACTATTCATCTTTTTCCTCTTTTCATCCCAAACTAAAACCCTTTTTCAAGCTTCCCACCAACCACAAATTCCTAAATCCAACCCTCCATAGGTCAAAAAAAAATTCCTAGTTTCTACCTTAAAAACTTGGGAAGACACTTTCTCTTGGCCTATCCTTGATCAAAACCCACTCATTCATGATCTTTACTAAAACCCTTGAAACCCTTATCTCAAAAATCCTAAACAAACACATCTAAATCCCTCATTTCTCTTCATTCCCATCAACCCTTCACCCTATATTCCTCTCTTGATCGGTTCCTTGACCCTCATTGCAACAATGGCTCCCAAGATGCGGCTGCCTCAAAGAAGGAAGTCTGTGAGGCCATTGGAAGCAGAAGAAAAAAAAAGAAGGCGGCTCAGATCCCAGCTCAAGCCTCTCCTCCCAAGACTCCAAGTAAGGTTCCTCTCTCCATCAGAAAAGTTGCCTTAGGGAGGAATGTGGATTTTCGATTCTTGAGGAGTGATGATTTTTTAATTGATGAAATTAAACAATGGTGGAAGTTCTTCTGTAGCTTGTCTGAGCCGGTATACATAGACCTGGTTAAGAAATTTTACTCAAACCTAGTGTTTACTGATGAAATTCTAAGATCAGTTGTAAATGCTGCTAGGTTAGGTAGATTACTTCAAATGCCCTATGAGGGAAGCTATCTTGATGAGCTTCCTAGGAAAGAGGATGGACTCAGGACCATCCTAGGGAGAGATGATGTTACAGGTTTCATGAGAATTGAGGCAAAGGACTTGAGTGTGGAGATGAGATTACTCCACCACATGATCTCTAGGATCTTCTTCTCCAGAAAGAGAAGATATGATCTGATGATTGGATGGGACATATGTCTGATGCACCATATTGTATTTGAGTCTCCATTGAATCTCCCATTTCTGATGATTGATGCTATGAGGGAGGCCTTAAATAGATCCAAGGCTCCTTTACCTTATGGAATGGCCCTGACAGTTATTTTTAGACAGTTTGATGTGAGTTTTGAGGGCGAGGCTATATGCAGGCTACTAAACACTGATACTTACAACGACCATTTCCTTCGATGTATGGATTTTATTAGAGTGGATGGTTATTGGATCAAGGATCGAGGTGCTGCTGTTGAGGGAGGAGGAGCGTGTTGAGGGGGAGGGTCCCTCATCACCACTTGAGCCTAGATCGAGCCCTGATATTCATTTTGTGTTGGAGCCTGAGGCAAGTCCTTTAGTTAGTGCACCTCTGTCTATGAGCTATGCCATACCATCATCATCTAGATTGGGGGAGGATGAGATGGGACTGCTAGCTAAGCGGGTAGCAGACATTCTTTCCATATAGCAGTAGCAGTTTCAGGAGCAGTTTCTTCACTAGTTTTAGTAGTTTCAGCAGCAGTTCTTTCAGTAGATGCAGCAGTAGCAGTATCAACCTCCTTAGTCGAGCTCTTTCTCTGCTTCCTCAGCAGATCTCTTAGTTGTGCCATATATCTTCTTTTTGGTATAGTTATTGACTAACCTGAGCTTCAGATTGGAGAGTGTGGAGAGCTCTACGCTCAGGTTCAGTGGCAGACTTTTTGATATTGGGAGGAAGATTAGACTGGTTTTGATTTTACTATCAGCAGGAGCGGACACCTCGAGCAGTTCTTCATCTCAGTTAGCTGATCTTGCTTAGGAGGTAGAGAGACTTCATGGCCTGCTCAGATCGACATTTGAACTGATCCGGACTGATATTAGGTGCTCGAGGGATTATGTTTCATCTGATCTTGAGGGGCTCAGAGTTTCAGTGAGAGTTGCATTATCTCAGCTAGATGTCATTAGGACTCAGCTCCAGTCCAGACCCTCTGTATCCACTGGGCCTATCTTTGTTTAGCCTATCGCCTTCTATTCCTTAACCTCTTCTACTCAGACCAGATCATCCAGTCGAGGTCGAGGTAGACGTGGTCGTGATTCTACTTTGAAGTTATTCCCTTATTTTATTTTTTTTGATCATGAGCGTGATGCCTAGTCTCCCTGATCATGTTCTTACTATTTTGTATTAGCTGCTTTAGGTCTCATACTACTTAATTATTATATTTTGTTGAGTGTATGAGAACCTTATGATTATAGATATATATGGTAATGTATGGATGATTTGATCATGTACTTGACTTTTGTAACCTCTTATTTTGTTGTATTTAAATGAGGTATTCTATTATCATCTTTTGTGACTTGATGATGTACTTGACTTGATCATGATAACTTATGTTTATTTCTTCCTAGATATATGTGAAAATGAATTTCTATTCAATTAAAAGTTAGTTCGTAACCTATTTCTTTCACTCATTATAAATTTTATTATTTATAAACTCTCTTTAGTCTATTTTTGATGATGCCAAAAATGGGGAGAAATAAGAAAGAGAGAAAGAGAGAGTTTTTACAATAAGAAAGAGAGAAAGGGGAAATTTTTATAGAATGGCTATTTTTTATAAGAAAGGGAGAGAATTTTTTTTAAATAATTATTTTGTCTTTTCATATAAGAAAGGGAGAGAATTTTACTGTTAAAAATATTTTTTTGCAAAATTTTGATATTTCACAAGTAATTTTCAGTAAAAATGGGAACATATGATTTAAAACATTACAACTTGCTAATAATGTGAAACTCATGATACTCTATAACTTGTGTTCAATCTTTGGCATATTCTCTTAACTTACAATTGCTTTAAAAACTTAACATTTTGAGCTTTATAGATCTCTCTTTGTAAATACTCAAATATTTTGTCATCATCAAAAAGGAGGAGATTGTTGCCTCAAGAATTGATTTTGATGGTCACAAACTATTTGAGGAGACTACTAATAAATTTTTTATCTTCGAAGAATACAGGTGTTATTTCAGATAGTTCAAAAATATTGAATTTGAAAAGCTCCTTCAAGGGTGCTAAAGTTGAAAATTTTGCTAGTTGGAGATAGTTTTAAAGCCTTTTGAAAGTGTCAAATTCATTCAAATCTATTTAAGAGTGTTTGATAGTATTTTGATAAGTTTCAGACTTTAAATATATAAAAAATTAGATTGAAATAAAATGGGGTGACCCAACTGGATCATCCCTTGTATTAGGAAGCCGGCACACACCTGTTTTGGCTTGTGGCACACAGTGGGATGACCCATAGGTCGACCCCTGAGACCTTGAGACCAAAACAAAGTGTATAATTTTTTGTCTGGCCAATGAGGTGACTCATGGGTCTACCTATTCCCAGTGAGGCATCCCATGAGTCGATCCATGTGGGGCAGATATGCATAACGGCTAGTTTTCAGCCTATTTTTGATGTTTTTAATGCACATTAAATACACTCCAACGGCTCTTAACTGACTCTAAGACACTCTCAAGATTAAATGAAGACCGTAAATGCTCTTTAGAGGTGGAAAATCAAAGCAATCAAGAAGTATTCAAGCTCAAATCCAAGAAAAAGAAAGAAAACTCTAGAAAGAGAGAAAAGAAGCATTCAATCAGCTCATCAACTACTATCCAGCTGCATTCAAGTGTCCAAATCATCTAAGGATGTCCAACAAAGGCTTCTACTCTTTGAGTATTGTGCTTTTATTATTTTATTATGCTCATTTAAGGAGCTCTTGTGTGCTGAAATTTTTATACTCTTTTCTTTAGCTATTGTACATTGAGTTTTGAGGGTTTCAAAATTTGAATAGGTTGATCCGAATCTGTAATCGGAAGGTTTGTGGGTTGGTTTGTACCTAAGAAATAAGTATTCTTGCTTGGATAGTAAGGGTCGGTGTAATCCAATATGTTATAAATTGAAAATCTTTTTAGTGGATCGAATTTTCAAGTTGAAACTTGGAGAGTGGATGTAGGTGCAAGGTTAGTACCGAACCACTATAAATCTTTGTATTTCCTGTGCTTGCATATTTCTTTTCCTTATTGTACTCTATGTGCATTTGTTATTTGTGTTTGATCTTCTATCTTAGTTAATTAACTCACCTCACTCATCAAGTTAAGCATATTCCTTATGAGCACTAAATACTAAAAATTTTAAAATACTGAATTCATCCCCTCTCTTGGGCTCTACATCTGGGCAACAATACAGGTTATATGGTTAGAGTTTCGGATTGTCTATCATTTCTAAGATATCCTGCCATGTTAATTACAAATATGGCTGGAGAAGTTTGAATTTGTATCTCAGAAAAGTCAAGAATTTTTGAATAGATAAAGATGCTTGGAGAAGGCTAAAATTATAAATTCATCAAGTTGGAGATGCAAACAATATTTTTTAAAAATTTCAAAAATTAAAATTGAGAAAAAATCAATTTTAGGTATGAAGGGGCAACCACTAGGTCATTCCTCTTTAGATGGGATGTTGGCATGGATGTTTTAGTGCTGGCACGCAAAAGGGGATGACCTTGTGTCGGGGGACGACCCATTAGTTGATCTTTGTTGTACCTATGAAAATAAGCTTTCCATTTTGGTATGTAGCACAGGGGTCGACCCATGGCATTCGATCCGTGCCAAGTTGCCGCTGTGCCACATGCTAGAATAGAAAGGTCTGTGAAGAATGTTTCAAAGTCGCACTATAATAGGGCCACCAATATAAGCGCCCTATGGTAGGGCGACTCATATTATGGCCACCTATTCTCTAGCTAGCGGTAAGATTGATGAGTCAGCATAAAAAACCATTCTATCATACGATGACCTTATTTTGGATAGTATTTTTATAAATAGTTTTAGAAGGATATTATTTTGATAATTTTTTTAAAGTTGATATTAATTTAGTAAAAATACCTTAGTTTGAGAAGTTGAGTTGATTGTTTAGACTCATTTCAATATTGAGCTCAATTAAGCTTTATTAAATAAATTAACTTAGCTTAATCTCAAAACTTGAATTTGAAAATGACCTAAGAATCAGATAAAAAATAGATAAAAATTTTTCTAAAATATATGATGCAAAACTTATTCGAGAATCAGATCTAAATGCATTCACCAGTTCTATCTCTTACGCTGTCATCTAATTCCTTCAGACTAAAAGATACATCCAATTAAAATTGCTTGAAAAATGAAGATTTCACTTTTTCTAAACCATTTCAAACCCCAAACATTGTCTAATATCAAATTACCAGGGTGTGACGAACTTCTTAGAAGTTATTGCACTTTATAATACTCAATAAGAGGTTCTTTTCTCTTTAGATAAGGAAGAGCATAAATCATATAAGAAATTTATAAAAGTTACGCTTCAGGATCTTGTCTTGATCATGCTAGCTTCTATTGCCAAACTCTACCAAGACTTATTCAAAGTGATTAAATTGATCTACAACATGTTCAATGATCCTCTTAGATCAATTTTTTCACACAATATAGAATTTATGATTGATGATTGGATATATGGTCCGTCACTAATCTTATTATTGTTATGATAATGAAACTTGAGCAAATACATTGCTTGTCATTTGCTTCTTCCTCATGCTGCTATATTTTTTCTCCTCCTCAGCCAATTTGTCATTTCCTTCACCTACTCATTTATGTAATGGATGGCCCTAGAATCAATATTTGATATTGTCATATTGTGGGCTAGCTGCTATAACATAGAAAGCCATAATGTTCAGAAAAAAAAAAAGAAAAAAGAAAAGAAAAACACAAGTATAAAGCCATAACGTAGAAAGGATACATAATTAAGTGTACAAGTTAAAAAACTAACGCATGGTATAACATATTAACATACAACTAAAACCAAAAACTGTAGCAAATAAAAATGCAATTAAAATAAAAAACTGACGCTTTACAAACACAACATTCCTATCCCCTTCTCTATAAATCCTCTCCAAACTCATCCTCTTCCCAGCACATCCACCACCTTTAATTTGTCATCAGTTCACCACCACCATGGCTAACTCATCAAACTTGCTCCTCCTTGTGATTGTTGCCTTGGCGATGACCACAAGAGTTTGGAGCTTGGAACAAGAAGAGACGATTCCCTTTGCGGTGAGCGACCTCAAGTTTAAAAATTGTTGGAAATCCATCTATGCAGTCGAAGGGTGCGCCGCCAGTATCTTGTCATCCTTCCGCAACTGGAGAATCCAGCTGACCCCCGAGTGCTGCAAGGCTATCAACAGCCTCGACCAGAATTGCTTTAATGCTATATTCTACTCCAACCCCCTCTATAGCTCTCTATTCACTCTCGCCCTTAAGGATTTCTGTGCTGCAAAGACTTCATCAAAACCAGTTGGAGAAGTATCACCTACACCGAGTGTTTGAATTGGCCAGTAATGACCAATAAAGGTTCACATTTGTTGGGATTTTAATGTGCAAGGGAAGCAGTGTGGCTCTTGTTTTATTTATATACCGTTCTCATGTTGCTAGTTGTATTGACTTCACAGTCTTGTAACTTGACAGATAAATTAGTATATTTGATCGAAACTCTCTCTCTCTCTCTCTCTCTCTCTCTCACCAGTAAAAACAAAAAAAAAAGGAAAAATGAGAGCTGCCCTCTGGATAACTGCAATTTAACTTGTTCATGGCCTTGGATTTTGATGATCATGTTATATTGAGTAAATGTACTTAATATATTGATGATCACATTAAAACAAGCCTAGCTGCGTGTAAAAGGATTAAACTTGAAATGTTTAATTGCTTAAGCAGTAATTATTAAAATTAAAGTCAAAGTGTCTAATGAAGAACACTGTTTTAAATTTATTAAATCAATTTAAAATGTTGGACCATTCTTTGTTTAAAATATATATTTAGAATTTTAATTCATATCCTCTAAACGTAGGAAAATGAATGAACATAATAAACATTAACCAGAATTATGGATATTTTAGATGCATTTTGTTAGCACATATTTGTCTTCACGAAAATGAATATTAAGAATAAATATTAAAAATAAGATCTAAAAATGATGGTTACTTATATATTTACTATATCAACTAATTTTGATATCTCAATCATCTTGGGTAGGTCAAGAGACAATAAACTCTTAGTTCTCTTTTTTTATATCTCTAACTTTCAATCCCCTTAGATATTGATGTTTATCAATCTCTGAATATGTTTGATCAGAGAGAGTTGGACTCTAGAATGAGAAAAGAAATAAACGACTCACATTCCAGCCATTTGATTAGAGAGAGTCCCATTTTGATTTCAATTTGGAGAGAGTGGGAATACCCATGCCACTATAACAAAAATAGTTTATAGCGACATTATTTTAATAATGCTCAGAAAAGAGTGTTACTATAAATATATACTCTCTAATGATGATTTTAAAAAATATCATAAAAGATATATAATATTATAGTACCTTGCCAAGAATGTTACTAAAAGTTATAATATAATGATGATATCTTATAAATATCATAAAAAATTATATTCTATTGTAATGATTTTAAAAATTATAATAGAAAATCTATAATATTATGATGGTTATTTATAGATATTACTAAAATTTGTAAGATTATGATGGTATTATGTAAGAATAATATTTTATAGTTAAATAAAATCTAATTGATAATATTTATAATTATATTATTGAATATTAATTATTTATCATTAAAATAAATTATATCTTCTATATATCATTATAGAACTAATAGTTTTTATTATTAATTATTTATGAATTATTTTTATGATAAATTAGTATCATTGCAAAATAATTTGGATTTTTTTGTGATGACAATATTTAATAACTAAATATGTATTTAAACTTTCTAGAAAAAGATATTTCATATATGTAATATTTTAAAATTATTATGATTCCAACCATATAGCTCAAGATAGTTTAATAGTTAAATAAAAATAAATCTTGATATGAAATCTACTATCAATATTGAATGCACAATATCACAATACAAGTAATGATTTATAATGTAATTACTAAAAAATTTGTATGAAAGTAAACTTAACCAAAAATTTGGTTCTGATCTAATCTAATTTATATTAAAAAATATATAAAAAATTTAAAAATTACTTATATAAATTATATAATATAAAAATTTAAAATATTATATATTAAATATCATTATTTTTTAGTTATAGTATAAATAAGAAGAGAAAAAATAATTTTGATTATAGAAGAGAAAAAATAGTTATAGTATTAGGTAGCTATTCGGTGGATCTTATGTTTGTTTCTCTATGGGAACAAGTAGCAATAATTTTTAGCGATGCCATCTATTGCCATAGTTTATCAATCATTGTTATAGATTTTATCAATAATTTTTATACTTTTTGTGATAATTTTGATCGCTACTATATATTTTTTTTGTTATAGTAACGCTTATCCTCCAAATTCAATACCTATATTTTTCTATTATTCAAATCTCATTCTGATTCTGATTTCGAATGTAATCCCGAACCAAATGTGTTCAGGATATGGCTATTCCAATTTTCAGTCCAATTCATTATGATTGTGACTCTAATTCTAATCAAGAACCAAATACGCCTTTAATCCTATTTCAGAGCCAATAAGCCACCTATGTAGCTAAGGATGGTGCATTAATCTTGAAAATGTTTACATGTAACTGGATGGATCATCATGCTGGTACCACCATGCATGAATTGCATTTGCTTTGGATTGAAAGACACTTGTTTTTGGCAGAACGGCTGGCAAGTTGGCACATTTTGATGCATTCATTTACTTTTGTCGGATGAGAAGAAACACCATCATAGCTTCTCAACGTAGATGCATAGAGGCCACTATATTTCAAATTAGGGTTTCATTACGGTACTCTATTAATATTTTTTTATTATGAAAGATACTTTAGGCACTACACTATTATCCCTTTTTGTATATTTTATTATTTTTTTAAAAAATAATATTTTATTTTCATCTTCTTCTTCGCTTCTCCTCGTCACCGTTCGCCACCTCCCGCCTGCTTTCTAGCATCCCACCCACCACCCGTCTCTCCGGCAGTCTTCCCTCTCACCCCCAACCACCATCGTCTCCCGCACGAGCGTCTCTCCTTTTTTCCTCTCCATTGTAGGCCCCCACCCCTTGGCACCAGTGCTCGTGCCATCCCCCCTCGTCCTGCGAGGCACCGACTCCTGTTCATGCTGCCCCACCGCAGGCCACACCCCTCGGGCCCCCATGCTCGTGTCGCGCCTCCTCCTCTCACGAGCGCGCTGCCTCCTACTCTTGCCACCCCGCTGCAGGCCGCTACTGCCCTCCTCCCCCCCACGTAGGCCCCCCGTGCTCGTGCCGCCTGTTGCAAGCCTCACCCATCCCAACCCCCCTCCTGCCTCCCGTGCTCGTGCTGCCCCCTCTCCCATGAGTGCACTGCCTCTTGCTCGTGCCGCCCTACCGTAGGCTGCCGGCCCCTCCATGCTCGTGTTGCCCTACTGCAGGACCCACCCTCTTTCCTTTCTTCTTCTTTATGAAAATATTAATATTGAATTATTGATGGAAGTTCATCAATCTAAAATAACTTTAAAGTGAAAGCTTTCAGATGTAGTTATTTTCAGATGAGTAAATCTTTTTTTTTCTATTTTATTTTATGCAGATTCAAAAATAAATCTAAAATTTATAACTAATAATGTTTAGATTTTTTTACATTAAATTGATAAAAAAAAAATAAACTAAGTAGACCAATATTGGACTTGAAATCAATATTAGGTCAACATTGAAGTTCAAACCGATATAATCCATCCGAATTTGCTACAAACTGTTCACTTGATTTCAAATAATTTATATATGATAAACAATCGACAGTGGATTGAAATTTTTGTCAATCCGATTAGGTTCGATCAGATAAAATTTTTCTTTCAACTTGATCGAACCCGACTCATGCTCAGCCCTACTAGGCAGGGGAGCAAATCAAATAAACAGTCTGGGCCAGGTTTGGCTTGTTCCCACCTCTCTTTAGCTCAATTTAACCAAGAAAAATTATTATAAGCTAGAACCTCATCTAAAAAGATTAGCAAGAAAGCATTATTTGAGTTTTTTAATTATATATATATATATATATAAAAAAAAAAAAAAAAATAATATATATATATATATATAGTTCTACATAATGTATAATATGGGACTAATCATAAATCTATATCTAAGCTCTAATAACCTTGTCACAAAATAAAGGTTCAATTCCAATAACAAATAAAACTATGATCGGCTAGTGATTAGCTTCAATCCTCTATGAAATATGGCTGGATCTACTTTCATACTATTTATAACAAACCAAATCTTATCTAACAAGATTTGCTGAAAGATGCTATTTAGATTTCTTAATTCTATGTAGTACTCACAAACTATTAAGTGCATAATTAATGTGAGATTGAATGCAAGCCTATATAAGTATTCATGTGCTTCATCCATTTAAGTTCTCACATCTTCGTCATGCTAAAGGTCCAAATCCAATCAATTCAATCATTAAGATCATGATCGATATATAGCTAACTCCATGGATCTATGGTCCAATAGATCTATGCTCCAATCTCTTAGTCAATATACATAAGGACTAGACCTAGTCTGATACCATTTGTAATGATCCGTGACGCATCCTAAAAATTGATCCGAAGGTATTACTTTGGTTCCTTAAGCTTGTATATATGTGTCCCATCCAAAATCTATCTAATAGATAATCAATAAACTATTAAGTGCATAATCAATGTGAGATTGAATGCAAGCCCATATGAGTCTTCATGTGCTTTTTTCTATTTACATTTTGGCATCTTCATATGCAAAAGGTCTAAATCCAATCAAGTTTACTCATAAACACCATGATCGATGTATAGTCAACTTTAATAAATCTATGATTGTTGATCCTATGATTGAATTTGATGATTATCAAACTTTGAGTAATTATGATTCTAATCATATATTTTAAGATTGAGCATAGAATTTTTCATGTATCCAAAATGAAGAATTTATATTAAGGATAAATCTTCTAAGATACTATAACAAAATGCTTAAAAAAATAGGTTCTTATAGTTTGGATGGCTCATTGTGAAGAAAATAAGATTGAAAGAAGAGAAAATAAAATTAAAAGAAGTAAATATTATTTAAAACTATTAGGAAAAAAAATTTAAGTTTGAAAGCTAAAAATATGAAGAAAAATGAAGTTGAAAGATTTAGAGCTGACTCTGGGAGGTTTCGAGTCAACTCCGGCACGTTAAGAATGTCTTGGCATGAAATCGAGCCGACTCAGATTGAATCGGAGCCAACTCTCTCAGAAGAACAGAAAGTTGAATTTTACAAACTAAGGTGAGCTAACTCGGATGGAAATAGAACTGACTCAGATGGAAATGAAACCGACTCCATTCATGGGGATGATAATGATGGCTAGTTTTCTATACTTTTTCAACAGTTGATTTTTAGATCTAACGGCTACTTCAAGCTTTTCAATAATCAAAACTATTCTCCAACCACTTTCAAGCTTATAAAAAATTAAAAAATTATTTAAAATAAGAAAAAAATTAAAAAAGAAAAATAATTAAAATTATAAGATTCATTGAATATATTTAAAAAAAATAAAAAAAAATTTAGTGCACTATTTTGAGAGCTTTCAAAGAGTGATCTTCTCCAATATTATCTACATCCTCTCAAGCATAAAAAAAAAGGTGAGGCTTTAAAAGAGCAATTTAACAGTCACTTGTCCAAGCTTCAAAGAGTTTATATTTTCTATTTTTTTGTATTAAATTCATATCTCGTATTATGTTTTCTTTATAAGTTTCTTGGAGAGAAAGAAACTTGAGGATTAGATCTGTTCAAGCTCAAAATTAGACTTTATAGGTTTTGATTAGTGAGCTCGTAAAATCAAATGAGTTGATTGTACAAGCTTTAAATTATGATATATGAAAAGTCGTAACTAAAGAACAATACACATCCACTATTGAAATAAATGGAGTGTCTCATCCCAAATCGAAAAAGGGTTGGGATGAATATGGTAAAAAGATGGCTCAATTGAATGCCAAAGTAATTAATATTTTATATTATTCTTTGAATATACAAGAATTTCATAGAATATCAATATGTACATCTATTAAAAAAATTTAGGATAGATTAGAAGTTACTTACGAAGGAACAAGCCAAGTTTAGGAGTCCAAAATTGATTTATTTGTTTACAAGTATGAAATATTTCAAATAAAATAATATGAGTTAATTTTTGATATATTTAGCAAATTTACTAATATAATTAATATTTTAAATGATCTTGGCAAAACCTATACTAATCATGAACTTATTTATAAAGTTTTGAAGTATTTGCTAAAGGAATGGGAAGCAAAAGTGACAGTCATACATGAAGCTAGAGATCTTACTAAGCTGTAATAGAGGAGTTTATTGGTTCACTCATGACTCATGATTTAAACATACATCAAAAAGAGAAAGAAGAAGACTCAAAGAAGAAGAAGACCATCGCCTTCAAATCAACCACCAAATTTAAAGAAAGTGATGAGTCGAAGGATGAAGATGAAGAAAAAAATAAAGATGAAAATGAAGACTTTAAGCTACTCACTAAAAATTCAAAAAGTTTCTTAAGAAGAAATGGATAAAGAAAAAAGAAAAAAGAAGAAAAAGATAGTAGAAGTGTCATATGCTACAATTACAACAAGAAGACCCACTATAAATAGGATTGTCCTTTACTCAAGAAAAATCCCAAAAGGAGCAAAAAAAAAGTGCAATGTTAAGCATTTGGAGAGGTAGTGGCATCTCTAATTTGGATAAGGAAGAAGATATGATAAATCTATGCCTCATGGCCATTAATGATGAGGTATATCATGAAAATTCTTTCGAATTTATATTTGATGAGTTATTTAAAATTTTTAATGACTCAATGGATGAATACAAAAACATAAGACTAAAAAATAAAGAGCTCAAAAAAACAAATCTCTCTTTAGTGGAAGAAAAGAATTCTTTAGCTAAAGAAAAAGAAGAATGTTGAAAATTGAAAAAACTTTTGTTGAAGAAAATATTAAGCTGAAAGAGAAATGTGAAAAATTCTCTTAAAAAAAATAAAAATTTTTGAAAAGAAAAGAAAGAGCTTATTATAAAAAATAAAAAGTTAAAAAAAGAGATTGAAATTTTGAAACCTACAGTAGAAAAGTTAACCTTTAGTTTTCAAAATCTTCAATCAATATTAATTAATAAAAAGGCTATTTTTGATAAAGCTGAAATTATTTTTAATTCTTTAAGAAAATAACAACCTATTAAAAATATGATTACAAAAGCTTTATATAAAAACCATCACATTATTTGTTTTAGATGCAATCACGTAGGCTATAAAATTTTTAAATGCAATATTAAGAGAATTGGCCATATTTTGGTTAAACAAATTTAGATTCCAAAAAGAACCATGTGCGCCAACCCCAATGAATCCTAGATGGCTGGGTATCAAAAATTGTAAAATAATTTTTGCAAATGTGTCAAGCATCCAATGGAATAAAAAGAGAAAAACTTTCAAGGACAGATGTTTAGAACCTAAAGTTGATAGGTGATGATGTTTGATAAAAGCTAAACTTTTCTCATATTATACCATCATTAATTTCTATTATTATTTGGTTAAATGATTAATTTTGATGACACTTAAGGTATTTTAATATATTGCTTGCAACTAATATATGCATTCTTAATCTTATATATCATTTTGAATGGTTGTTATAACCTCATGTTTATACCATAAAATCAGCATGCTTCTTTGACCCCTTGTATCATATCCTTTTGATTGATAATTGTCTATCTCAAAATTTGTTTGCTACACTGATCATTAATCATAAAGAAAGATTAACTCAAAATAAGCTTAAAATTGTGTATAAATCTAATGAAATAAATGTTGACATCCTCACACGATATCTTATCATTGAAATCTTCTAAAGAAATTTTATGACCTAAGAACATCAAGATCAAACAATTATTCATAAAAGTTCTTGTGCTTGATATGTTTATTTTATATGATTGTATCTTAGTCTAACCCTTAAGGATTTGAAAATCTCCTAGTTAACCCAAAATTTTAGCCTTCATCTAGTTCCCCTTAACTTGATCCCATTTGAATTAATTGGTTATAAAACCCCCAAGCTAATTAAATTTTGATCCCTCAAATTTAGTTGAATATCTTTATTAAACTTTGATTTGATTGCCTCTTGATCCCTATCTTATTTGAGATATTTCTCTTTGGATCAAAACACCTTGAGCTATTTTCTATTGAGGAGTCGACTCTTGGACCTGACTCGTGACCTTTAGTCAATCAGAACTTCCATTAGAGCTCCTCTAACCTATACTTTTAGGATGCTAGAATTTTTATCATAGAGTTTAGTATTCTTAGCAATCTATCTTTTTAGTTGATGTGGCCTTCATGCATTTTGATGTATTGATCATTTTTCTTAAAAATTACTTTTTGATAAATCAATGAAAATTTGATCTTTTTGCAAATTGAGTATGTTTGATGATGGTATTTATCTCATTTCTATGCTTATTTGTTTGATTCAATATTTGCTTAATTCATAAAATAGAGAGGGAGAAATGATTGCTTACTTAAATTAAATGATTGTGCTTATTTACTTAATTAAATATTTATCTAGTTTATGAAACAAAGGGAGAGAAAAATTATTCTTATAATACTTGCTTTAAATTAAATAAATAAACATTCTTTGGAAGAAAAAAGGAGGGAATTAAGAACATTAAATTTTTTGAGATTTATCATGTAAAACTGAAGGAGAAAATAGTGTTTGAATATTACAAAAAAAATTATTTTTGAACTTAAAAGAGAATCATTGATAAGCAATTGCACGTTACTTATCCTATGGATTTATTTGAGTTTTTTTGTGGTTTTAATCTTTTATTCACTTTGAGCGACTATTCATACTTCATATTTTTTTATTATATCATTAGTTTTTAATAATTAATTGATATCAAGAAATCATTTTGATCTAAAAAAAAATTATTAATGAATATTGATACTCTGTTCTCATTGATTGATATCAAAAAATTACTACAGGAAATTAAGATATTAATGATGGTAACTTTTCTATGGATAATAATTTATTAAATTATTTATTAAATTTATTAACAATGGTGAAAAGATTATTAGTGACTGCACTATTAGTAATGGATCTAGCATCATAAAAAAAAATTATTTATTAAACTTATTAGCACCCCGAAAAGAGTATTAGCAACGATTATCTCTGTCTCTAATTTTTTTTATTTATTAGACTTATTAGTAATGGCAGGAAGCATATTAGTGACGGTATTTGTCATCACTAATAATCTATAATTTTTTATTTTTTTTGAATATAATATAATTTTAAAATTTAAAGTCTATCTTCATTATTTATTATCTAAATAATTATCGTTAGAGTATCATCATAAAAGACTATATTGATCTGGTAGCCCTAGATATATCGATCAATAAAATTTGATTTTGACGGACATGAATAATCGCATGATGATCTGATAGATAAAAACCATCGATAGATCCAAAAATTTATAACGATGATCTTGATGATATTTGTAGCATACTATCAAAATTTTACTTCAATCAGACATCATTATCATAGTCAACTTAGTACGAGATGATTTGGACCGTTAAATAAAAAATAAGTGATCAAAAAGCCAAACGACATCCGATTATAAGGTAATTTTTTAGATAAATGATCTTTGCTTTTATTTTGATCATTTTTCTATAGTGGTGATCATAAAATTCAAACAATGTGTATATGAATGATCCAAATCTATATGTCTCTAGATACTCATTCTTAAGATCCTTAAATAATTATACTATTCCTTTTGTAAGATCTGCTTAACATAGATGGTTTATATATGCATGATTTAAATTTTATGATCACCACCATAGAAATGATTAAAATAATAATAAAGATCATTTATCTAAAAAATTACTTTAATCAGACTAGCTTTTTTATCACTTATTTTTTATTTAACGATCGAAATCATCCCATACTAAATTGATTATGATAATGACATCTGATTGAAGTAAATTTTGATAGTATATTGAAAATATCATCAAGATCATCGTTGCAAATTTTTAGATCCATCGATAATCTTTATCTATTAGATCATTATATGATCATTCATAGTCATCAAAATTAAATTTTATTGATCAACATAACTAGGACTATCGGATCGAGATGATCTTTTGTGACGATACTCTAACTATAATTCTTTAAATAATAAATGATAAAAATTAAAATTAAAATTTTAAATTATACCATATTCAGAGAAACATAATGATGAAATTTTTATTAATTTGATCTATGATTATTAACAATGGATTTATTTATTATTAACGATGGCATTTAGCCATCGCTAGTAACTTTCTCCCTTCCCATCTATTATTTTTTTCGCACGCCCTCATTTTTTTCCACCCCTCTTCCCCGTATGTCTATCATCTTCATCGAGCTCTCCCCTTGCCGTCGACCACCTCCTCCTTCTTTTCCTGTCGCTTCCCATACCGGATCGGCCCCCTGCTACCTCCCCTTGTTGGATCGGGCCGTTAACTGCCTCCTCCTTCTCCCCTTGCCGCTCCCCTTGCTGGATCGGCTCCCACCATCTCCCCTTGTCGGTCGCTGCCTCCCCCCCATCGGTTGGGCCCCCAACTGCCTCTCCCTTGCCAGATCGGGCCCCCATTGCCTCCCCCCATCGCTCCTCTTGCCAGATCGGCCCCCCATCCCTCCCCTTACTGGATCGCCCCCCCTCCCCCTTGTCGAATTGGGCCCCTCGCCGCTTGCCATTGCTAGATCGATCCTTTGGCCACCTCCCACCTCCTCGAGCCCTCGATCGTGAGCCCCTAACTGCCTCCCCAAGCCCCCATCTGCCTCCCA
Organism: Elaeis guineensis; assembly: GCF_000442705.2. Lineage (NCBI taxonomy): Eukaryota > Viridiplantae > Streptophyta > Magnoliopsida > Arecales > Arecaceae > Elaeis > Elaeis guineensis. Next base: position 16,030,777 of record NC_026004.2, on the reverse strand, counting down.
CCTCCTCGAGCCCTCGACCGCCTCTCGCCTTCTCGAACCCCTGGCCACGAGCACCCGATCGCCTCCCCGAGCCCTCGATCGCCTCCCACCTCCTCGAGCCTCCGATCGCCTCTCATCTCCTTAAGCCCCCGACTGCGAGACCCCAACCACCTCTCGCCTCCTCAAGCCCCCGACTGCAAGCATCCGACCGCCTCCCCTGTGCCCCCGACCGCCTTCCACCTCTTCGAGCCCCTGACAGCCTCCCGTCTCCTCGAGCCTTCGGCCACGAGCCCCCGACCACCTCCTATCTCCTCAAGCCCTAGCCATGATTCTACTTAGGTAATTACAAACATCTCTAGGCTCAAGGGCTTCATGGATTTCATGTTCACGCTCTTGGTGACAACACCAATGGTTATATGTCTACTAGTAGCGAGCTCTTATTTTGAGATCCAACATTGTCTGTGATTGAAATGCTTGATTTGTAGGTTATTCTAATATTTTTTCTTCAAATGTAGGGCTACATTTTAATCTTGCTGGGAAGGAACATGGGGCATCTGAAGATGAGAACCACCATATTGACGATCTTGGAAATATGACTGTTGGTAAAGATGGTATGATCTATTTATCATGGCCACTTTATAATACTACATTGTTGTTTCCATAATATTTAAAAATGACAACTTGATATTAGAAGTGGTGTTTTAATTATGCTTGAGCAGGTTTACTGAAGCATTATGTATAGCTGGTTACTGAAATACTAAATATTTATGTGATTTTGATTTGATGTTTCATGGACTGTTAATTTTAGTATTTTTGACAAACAGGTTATTTACTTTTTTCTTAGGTTTAATATATTTTTAATGAGATATTATTCTTTCTATCTTTTAAACTCTTCCATGTTTGTTCTCTTTTGTAGATTCTTTTCAGTGGATCAAATTTCATTATTGAAAGGGCTGTTGTTGTCCATGCCGATCCTGATGATCTCGAAAAGGATAAACTTTACTTCTCAGATATTCATATTAACTTCATGTTTCATTAATTTGAGGCATTAACATTGGAAGATGTGAAATAATTAGTTATGATGTGTTGAGCATCAATTTGTATATATGTTATTTTTTATTTTTTATTTATTGCATCAAAAGCATGCATGAGCTAGCAAGTCATTAAAATCTCCATCTCTATTAATGCTAACATCTAATAATTTGCTTGTTTTTCTTTTACATATTGAAACTATGTTATAGTTTTATAATCACCTGATTTATGTCACTCAGTGTTGTTTTATTATCTTGATTGCATACCTATATATATAATTTTTCTAGTATATTTTTTTTTGTGCTTATTTTTTAGATTTTAATTTGTTAAGATCCTCACTCATGGAGATGCTACATCCATATGCTATCTATTTTTTTATACGTATATAATTTTTAAACTTGTAAAGCATATTTGTAAAATTATATAATTTATATTTTTAATACAAAATAATTAATTTTTTATTTATAATTATATTAAATAGTTATTATTTTATTTATAATAGATTTTAGAAAATAATTATAAAATAGATTTAAAATATTTAATTATAATTTTTTAAAATAAATAAAAATTATTAATGATGGCATTAGCAACAGCATTACCATCGTTAATAATTTTTTAAAATTTTAATTAAAAAATTAAAAAACTAGCCATCCCTAATCAATATTCACCATGGAGAAAGTCAGAACCCAATATTCGACTGCAATCGGATCGGCGAGACACTCCTCCCGTCGGAAAGAGGTTCCTCCCCCTCCTCCAGTAGCAGAGCCTAGTTCCTCATATCCTGTGGTCACCACGGACGTCCAGATCACTGCACTCGTATAACACATGACTGTTCTTATGGAGGCGGTCAGAAGCCTCCAGCAGCAGCAGACTCAACCACCACATCCATCGGTGGTGCAACTGGTGGCGCATTCAGAGCCATCCAGGCATAGTCGCCGCCATCTGCGGCGATCTCCGTCTCCTCCACCAGAGCGGCCATCTCGGCTCTCTCATCGAGACGAGCAGTGGCACTCATGGTGTTCTTGACGTGCCACCCCCCATTCACAATGCCCCTCTCCTACCCAATTGGATCAGGCTAGAAAAGGAAAATGACTGTGAACACCGTCTACCTCTCCCTTTAATTCATCGGGAGGTTCAACCCTGGAGTCTCCCACCACCGACGGCTCGACGACTACGAATGTAAGTTTGAGAAAATCGACCGTCGACTCGTCCAGCTTCAGATGGACGGTCAGAAGTCTTCGAATGACTTCAACTTTCATACCGCCCAACCTCTCTCCCAACTTATCTTGGATGAATTGATCCCGAGTCGATTCATGATGCCGCACATGGAGCCCTACGATGGTTCCACCGACCCAGTTGACCACCTTGAGAGCTACAAGGCTCTCATGATGATCCAGGGGGCAACCGACGCCCTCCTATGCATCGGCTTCCCGGTCACACTTCGAAAGCTGCTCGGGCTTGGTACTCCGGGCTTTGGTCAGGAAGCATCCACTCCTTTGGGCAGCTGGAGCATTCTTTCGTGGCCCACTTCAGCACTAGTCAGAGGCTGCCACGAATCTCAGATAGTCTCTTCTCTATCAAACAAGGAGAGACCGAAATACTTTGAGATTTCATGGCCCGATTTAATACGGCCACACTTGAGGTCAGGGACCTCAATGAAGACATGGCCATATCGGTCATGAAAAGAGCTCTGTGGGGATCTCGATTCACGTATTCACTAGACAAGACTCTTTCTCAGACATATGCCGAACTTCTGGAGTGTGTATAAAAATATATGCATGCAGACGAAGGAGCTTCTGACCGACACCAGACATAAGGTAAAAGTCAGAAGAAGAAAAATAGAAGAAAGAAAAAGCTCCGACTGAATTAAGTCGTCCACCTATCGATGAACGAGCTTTGCCTCAACAACGGAGTTTGAGGTCGAATTACGACAGGTATGACTCCTACACTCCTCTCTCTGCTTTCCGTGAGTAGATCCTCATGGAGATCAAAGGGACGAATATCTACGGCACCCTCCATCGATGAAAATGAGGAACCACGATCAAAAAAAATATTGTCGATTTCACCATGACCACGGCCACGACACCGAATAATGCATCCAGCTCAAGGATGAAATAGAAGCCCTGATACGATGAGGCTATCTCAAAAAATATCAGAGGGATCCATCGACTCAACCTCCAGCCGACTGAGGAAGCTGTAAATATTTAGCCGACTGTGGGAGTCATCAATATGATCTTCAGATGACTGAAATGAGGGATAACTCCCGAAGAAGAGTTGGCGAAATGACAACAACTCAATGTAATAACTTTTTCGAAAAAAGATATTCGAGAAATTCAAACTCCTCAAGATGATGCTGTTGTTGTTTCGACAATTAGCTAATAAAAGCATGACGAATATTTTATTCTACTCGACTTCCTTCAGAATACAACTACTCGGAGAATCAACTGCTTTAGTGTCGACTATATTTTGGTCCTCTTGTAAAAACTGACATTCCGACTGTGATTTTAAAGCGACATAGAATATACTTCGGCTTTCATTGTAAAAGCTAGAAGATCGACCATCTTGACACCGAATATACTTCGACTTTCACTGTAAAAGTTAGAAGATCGACCATCTCGACACCGAATATACTTCGGCTTTCACTGTAAAAGTTAGAGGATCGACTATCTCGACACCGACTATATTTTGGTTTCCTTACAGAACTGACTTATCGACTTCAACTGGAGGCCAGCACCGACGACGCAGATTTTCTCCACAAAAGCCGTGCTACCCTCATAGTCGGCTCTCCATTGAAGCAGCTGGCTAATTTGCCGACTTAGTATCAACTAAGAAAGGCAAAATGCCAAGACGACCAAGGTCGGATTGCAATCATATCGACATGGCCACAGCCAGTCGAGGGATATTCGGCTTGCCACCATTTATAAGACAACACGACATATAAATTCGATCAAGTTTTGGGTGACAGATATTCGACTTGCCATCGTTATCCTAACTAAATACGTCAGACATTACATGACTAGCAGATTCCACAAAGTCTGTGAAATAGTCGGATCTACGATCTACACTCAGAGATTGTTTTACAAGCAGACACTACAAATTCGACGACATAGAAAAGTATTTCAGAAAAAAAGTACTTTCATTATCAAAAAGAAGGATTACAAAATTAGACCGAAGTCCGATTACACATCTTTCTTTACCAAAGAAAAATCAAAAGCACCGACTAATCTTCATCGCCACCCTTTGTACCATTGAAAAATCGACAGGCCCATCTTGGATCAGCTTCTTCGACAACCTCCACGTTCCAGCTCGGGGACGTAACGACTCGAGTTGAACTGTGAAGATGATTGATCGATCACATTGCTCGGCCAACCACATCAACAACTTGACCCACTCATACGAAAACAGAGAGGGTCTCATCCGATCAACGATCGTACCCTCCTCATAGGAGAGCTAGAGGAGGGCTTCAGATTTTCATCCACCATCGAAGATGACCTTGATCATGCAGCTGAGATGGGGATGCAAGATATACGGTAATGGGTCGTTGACCCCACCATCGACATCAGGAGTGAAAAGCTGACGATGGTCCGAAGCACAATGCCACTTTCAAAATCGACCAACAGTCGGACCCGAGAATGAGAGAACTTTCGGGCTCGACAGGGAGTCGTTGGCCAAAATTTCCGACCAACCACCCCCTACAGGAATCTCGCTCATCAGAAGAACTGTCAAAGATTCAAGGAAACTTAAAAAAGAAAATGACAAAGAATATTTTCGCACGAGAGCAGCTCTCTGACAGAGCTTCTATGCTAGAAGAGACAACAGCAAGGCAAATATCTGGCTGACGGTGGTCCTTTATATAGAGGAACGCCCAACGGCCTGGATGCAAGCGGTCAGATTGAGACAACGTCGGATGACGACACGTGGTAGCATCTAGACCCATCATCGATCCGACGGTTCGACACACCTGCACCAGATTAAACCACGTCGTTTCCATCTACGTGCACAACTCCAATCCAATGATACCTCGATGCGTGGCGAAAATCTACATACCAGAATCAAATCGCACGATGTCGGTTCGCCTTCTCGATATAACATCTGGCACCGGCTCACCTTCCACAAATGATGCGTGACACCAGATCTTCCTGCTGATACGACAGCTCAAAGATGATAAAATGGTTGATCGATCGTACTCCAGAGAATGTAGTGACAGAGTCAGGATTCGACATGATAGACAACAACTCCTTTAATCCAAAATAATTGACCACGTGGTGGTACATGCGGCAATGCACCATTGGGCTCAAGAGTGGGGGGGCAACTATTCGGATAAACCGACCAACCCCAACTTTGATCTCCATGACTCTGACTCGACAATAGCCGACCGACTGAACGTATGACTCCGACTGATCGACTCTGATTCAAATATAGTCAACTGACCGAATGCACAACTTCGATGGAGCATCGATCGAACTGACGACTCCGACTCTTCATCAACCGATTGAACAAATGTGACCGACTTATAGTTGGTGACCGATAATACAGTAGAATCATCAACTAATGGCTGTGCCTACTACCGACATACAGTCGGCTAATCTACTTAATATGTCATACCCGTAATGAACGGTTACCAGCCGTACATCACGACATCATAATTGAAAAATTAATGACCCACTATGTGATTATGGCCCGATGATTTAACACCATAAAATACGGGACCACATCCGACGGTTACAAGAACCTCGTCTATAAAAGGGGGTAAGGAAAATAGGACTGGTAAGCCACTTCTGGCCAGAATTCTGCTACTCTGAATTTTGACATCTACTGTTCACCAACTTCTCTCTCTAACTTAGGCATCGAAGGGTCCCCATCGGATACAAATCCGGTCAGTGCAAACATTGTCTTGTTGGTGTTCGTTTCCGACGACAGGCGACGGAGAGTTGGCCGCAACATGTAGGAATAATCTGTTCAAGAATCAGAGTATTACATTAAAATATATCCCTCATAAAGTTTTAAGCTTGAAGCATATTAATTGTAATAATTTTATAATTTTAATTAATTTAGTTTTAAAATTATTAATAATATTTTATTTTTTTTATTTTAAGATGTTGGGACATCCGGCTCTTATCCATCTACTGCTGCAGAGATAGAGCCGTCAAGATGGGTCGGCCTACCGCATCCCACCCCGACCCACCACAACCCACCTCTAAATGGGGGGGGTGGGTGGCCCGTTTAATTGGTGGGTTTGGAAAAATTCCAACCCAATTCGATCTGCCATGGGCTGCGGGTTAAACAGGCCAACCACCAAAATTTCAATAAAAAAAAATAAAACAGCAATACAAATAGAGAAAATATAGTACCAAAAAAAAGAGAAGAAATGTAGTATTAAAACAACAAAATAAACAGAAAATGACAAGTATCCACATGTTGTTTTTATGGATAAAGAAAATATAGTGATCAAGCATAATGAAGTACTGGTAGATCGTGAAGCACAAAAATATGATTTGGAAGGTATTTGAATAGTTTTAAGATTCATATACAGCAAAAAATCAATAAAACAGTAATATAAACAGAGAAAATATAGTACTAAAATAATAAATAGTACTAAAAAAAAGAAATGGGTCAGCTTGCCCCAACCCATCCTAAACCCACCGCAACCTGCAACCCAAATGGGATGGGTTATTTAACCCACTTTTAAACAGGTTGCTAAACATGAACTCAACTTGTCCCATTTACATGGCGGGGTGGGCCAACCTGATGGGTCCAATTCAAATTGATAGCTCTATGCAGAGGACATACAGGAGGAAGAGGAGGAGGACGATCTTCATTGATTTTTTTATTTAAAATTTAAGCAGTGTTATTTGTACAATTTAATTTTGATGTAACATATAATATTAGTTTTTTATTTATGATGATGATAATTAATTGTTAGTTGGTATAATATCCGTAAATATATGTTGCTTGTTAATTTAATTATAATAGATTTTATTAAATATAATTATTTATTAATTAAATTATAACTAATTTTAATAAATATAATTACTAAAAATATTTTTTTAAAAAATATAATTATTAGTGATGACTTTAGTGATGGAAATTTCATCGCTAAAGATATTAGCGACAGCTTATTAGCGATGAAATGTCATCGCTATTATTATTTTTTAAATTTCTTAATTTCAAATCTGAAAAATATTATAAGCGACGGAATATCATCGCTAATATCATTATTAGCGATGGCTCCTCTGCCATCGCTAATATGCTACTTTATTATCGAGCTCTTTTTTGATGATTTTTTAGCGATGGTGCCATCTCGGCATTAGTGACAGCAATTCAGTTATTAGCAATGGCAGATGGTCATCGCTAATAATGAATTTTCTTATAGTATTATATGCATGGGAGGGCCAGAGATAGGGGTCGACTGAGAGTATTCTAAGTAGATGTCAAGCATATGTTGATAGGTCGAGCACACCAGCACCTCCCTCTCCACTGGTCGATATTATGCCTGAGCCATTACGATAACAGCTAGAGATGATGCACATTTATGAGAGGTGAATACGGAGGAAGTCCCAGTATCTTGATATATATATATATATACCTCTCGATAGTTATAATACTTGTATATATATTTTTTTGCTAACAAACTTTGTAATACTTGTACATATTTTGAAATTAATGTTACAATTTTTTTTTAATTTGAATGCACATATTAGAATTTTTGTTGGTTGCATAAAAAATTAATTATTGAGCTTGATACATGTTGTCCCAAGAATTAATTTTGATGGTCACAAACTATTCGAGGAAACTACTAATAAGTTTCTTATCCTTGAAAAATACTTTGGTGTTGTTTCAGATAGTTCAAAAATATTGAGTTTGAAAAGCTCCTTCAAGAGTGCTAAAGTTGAAGATTTTTCAAGTTGGAGATATTTTTGAAGCTTTTTGAAAGTGTCAAATTCATTCAAATCCATTTAAGAGTGTTTGATACTATTTTGGTCAATTTCAGACTTTAAATATATGAAAAACTGGGTTGAAACAAAATGAGACGACCCAAATAGATCATCCCCTTGTATTGGGGAGCTGGCACGTACCTATTTTGGCTTGTGGCACGTAGTGGAATGACCCATGGGTCGACCCCTAAAATGCTAGGACCAAAACAAAGAGCATGATTTTCTGTCTGCCCAAATGAGGCGACTCATGGGTCTATTCATTCCCAGTGAGGCATCCCATGGGTTGACCCATATAGGGCAGACATGCATAATGGCTAATTTTGAGCCCATTTTTGGTGTATTTAATGTGCATTAACCATACTTCAACGGCTCTTAACCGACTCTAAAATACTCTCAAGACTAAACAAAGACTATAAATACTCTCTAGAGGTGAGAAATCAAAGCAACCAAGAAGTATTCAATTTCAAATCTGTGAAAGAGAAAGAAAATCCTAGTAAGAGATAAAAGAAGCATTCAATCAGCTCACCAACTACTCTCCAGCTGTATTCAAGTATCCAAATCATCTAAGGGTGTCCAATAAAGGCTTCTACTCCTTGAGTATTGTGCTTTTATTGTTTTATTGTGCTCATTTAAAGAGTTTTTGTATGATGAAATTTTTATATTCTTTTCTTTTGCTATTGTACATTGAGTTTGAGTTTTGGGGGTTTCAAAGCTCGGATAGATTGATCCGAACCTATAATCGAAGGGTTTGTCAGTTTGTTTATATCCGAAAAATAAGTGTTCTTACTTGGACAGTAAGGATCGGTGTAATCTGATGTATTGTAAATTGAAAATTTTTTTAGTGGATTGAATTTTTAAGTTAGAACTTGGGAAGTAGATGTAGGTGCAAGGTTAGTATCGAACCACTATAAATCTTTGTATTTGCTGTGCTTGCATATTTTTTTTTCTTATTGTGTTCTATATTTGTGCATTTGTTATTTGTATTTGATCTTTTGTCTTAATTAATTAACTCACCTCACTCATCAAGTTGAGCACATTCTTTATGAGCACTAAACATTAAAAATTTTAAAAGACCCAATTTACCTCTCCTCTTGGGCTCCACATCTGAGCAACAAATGGTATTAGAGCCTGATGCTCTAGTCCATACTTGATTTAACCATCAAGAGCTAAAGATCTATGGCAGCCCAATTTGGTACATCTCTAATCGAGGAGCAATCTACTAACTGACCTCCACTTTTCAATGGGTCAAACTGTATCTATTGAAAAGCTTGAATAAAAATATTTATTCAAGTACTTGACTATGATATATGAAGTATCATAGTGAATGGATCTCACACACCCACTAAGTTAATTGATGGTTTGTCTCTCCCTAAGTCAAAAGGTGAATGGGATGAGTTTGATAAGAAAATGACCCAGCTCAATGCTAAAGCCATGAATGTCTTGTATTGTGCTTTAGATGCAAATAAATTTAACTATATTTTTACTTGTAATTCAGCTAAAAAAATTTAAGATAGATTAGAAGTTACACATGAAGACACAAACCAAGTAAAAGAATCAAAAATTAACATGCTTGTGCACAATTATGAATTATTTAAAATGAAACCTGATGAGTCTATAATATAAATATTTACTCATTTCACTGATATCATAAATGGTCTAAAAAGTCTTGAAAAGTGTTATTCTAATAGTGACCTTATAAGAAAAGTTCTTAGGTCTCCACTAAGATCATGAGAAGCAAAGATCACGACGATTCAAGAAGCTAAGGACTTAAACATCCTACCTTTGGAGGAGTTGCTTGGATCTCTCATGACTTATGAGCTGACCATGAAATAATATTCTGAAGAAGAGATCAGAAGAAAGAAGACATTTGCCGTCAAATTAATGGCTCAAGAAGAAAAAGATTTAGAAAAATTAAAAAATAGTGAAGATGATGAGGATTTAGCATTGACCACAAGAAAATTCAGACGATTTCTGAAAAAAAGAAAACAAAAGACCATGAGAAGACCACTAGTTAAGGAGGAGTCGAGTAAAGAAAAAAAAAGAATAATTTATCATTTGTTATGAATGTAAGAAGCCAGGCCACTTTAGATCGGACTGTCCCCAGCTTAAGAAGGATCAAAAAAAGTTGAAGAAGAAAAGACAATGATGGCTACGTGAAGCGACAGTGATGACTCCACCTCAGATGAAGAATCTTATGAAGAAGCCAATCTGTGTCTTATGATACATGAAAATGAGATAATCATTCAAACTCAAAATAAATTTTTTTTTTGATAAACTGCAAGAAGCATTTCATGAGCTTTTGGATGATTTAAAGAAATTAGCACTAAAAAATAATTAAAAATTTGAAATTAAAAAATCAAACTCTATCTAAAGAAAAAGAAGAGATCTCCAATAAAAATAAAGAATTAGAAATAAAATATCAAACTCTATCAAAGGAAAAAGAAGTAATTTCAAATATAAACAAGACTCTTGTAAAGGAAAATCAGAACTTAAAGGAAGAAGTAACCAAATTAAAATCAATAGTTGATAGATTTATCCTAAGCTCAAATAAACTTTAAATGATTATTGATAATCAAAGAGCAGTGTATGATAAAGTCAGACTTGATTATAATACTCATAAAAAATAAAAATTTTTAAAAAATTTCTTTATAAATTCATCCATGAATAAATTATTAAATTTTACATGTTTTAAATATGGCAAGATAGGACATAAAGCTTATGCATGCTTGTCAAACAAATTTGTTAGTACAAATATTAAAAAAATATGGATTTCAAAAAAAATCATTGTGACTAACTCCAAAGGACCCAAGTTAGCTTGGGTACCTCAAGTTAAAACTTGATTTTATGTATGTAAGTGTGTCTTACATCCCAAGTAAAGAAGCGAAAGTGGTATTTTGATAGCGGATGCTCAAGACACGTGATCGGTGATGAGTCTCAATTCATCACTTTGGAAGCTAAGAATGGAGGAATGGTCATCTTTGGAGATAATGGTAAAGGAAAGATCATCGGCATAGGTAATATTGGTATCACTTCCTCCACTTGTATTAAAAATATTTTACTTATAGATGGTCTTAAGTATAAACTATTAAGCATTAGTCAATTATGTGATAAAAGTTATAAAGTAGTTTTTGAATCATTTATGTATATTATAACTAGGCCTTTTGATGATAGCACTAGGTTCATTGGACATAAGCATGACAATGTTTACATGGTAGATTTGGATAATCTTTTCAGGTAGAACATGCAATATCTTGTGGCTATGAATGCTAAAATCAATGAAACTAGTTGGCTTTGATACTGTAGGCTTGCACATATTAGTATGCACAACTATCTAAAATTATTAAAAAAAATTGATTTTTGGTTTGTCAAAGATAAATTTTGAAAAGGATAAAATTTGTAATGCATCCTAATTAGGTAAAAAAATTAGAGTTTCTTTTAAACCTAAGAATATTGTTTCAACTTCTAAACCTTTGAAACTTTTATATATGGATTTGTTTGGTCCTACAAGGACAACTAGTTTAGGAGGTAAAAGATATGATTTTATGATTATCGATGATTTCTCATATTTTACTTGGATCTTATTTTTAGCATCTAAAGATGAAGCATTTTCAGCTTTTTCTAAGTTTTGCCGAAAAGTCTAAAATGAAAAAGGTTTACCAATTGTTTCAATTCGTAGTGATCACAGTATCAAATTTGAAAATAAGAATTTTAAAAAATTTTGTAATGAAAAAAATATAGATCATAATTTTTCTGCACTTAGAACACTCCAACAAAATGGGATAGCAGAAAGAAAAAATAGAACTCTTAAAGAAATGGCCCGTACCATGCTATGTGAGAGCAATCTCTCAAAATATTTTTGGGCAGAAGTTATCAACATAGTATGTTACATCTTATACCGTACTTTAATAAGATCAATTCTAAAAAAAATACTTTCTGAATTATGGAAGGGTAGAAAATCTAACATAGGATATTTTCATATTTTTGGTTGCCGTTGCTTTGTTTTAAATAATGGTAAAGATAGCTTAGAAAAATTTGATGCTAAATCTGATGAAGCTATCTTCCTTGACTATTCCATTTCTAGTAAAGCTTTTAGAGTTTTTAATAAAAAAACTATAGTAGTGGAAGAGTCAATCTATGTAGTTTTTGATGAGACTCATGATCTTCCATTAAGGAAGAGAGAGGGTGCTGATGATGCAGGTATCATGAAAGAAGAAAAGAAAGAGCTCACCATCAATGACTCAAATGAGCAAAACAAAGACCAGCTAGAGAAAAAATATGAGGACGAGAGCATCAATGATCAAAATATTCAAGAACAATCTCAAGATACAAGTGATCTTCCAAAAGAATGAAAGTATATCCATAATCACCCCAAAAAGTTAATCATTGGTGATCCGACATAAGGGGTAAGAACTTGATCCTTTCTTAGAGATGTATGTAATTATGTAGCTTTTGTTTCTCACTTAAAATCTAAGATAATAGAAGAAGCTGAACAAGATCATAACTGCATGAATGCTATGCAAGAAAAGTTAAACCAATTTGAAAGAAATAATATATGGACTCTTGTTGCTAGACTTAAAAACCATCCAATAATTAAAATAAAATGGGTATATAAGAATAAATTAGATGAAGATAGTAATGTAATTAGAAATAAGGCAAGACTAGTTGCTAAAGGGTATAACCAACAGAAAAGAATTGATTTTGATAAAATATTTGCACCTGTTGCTAGAGTAGAAGCTATAAGAATGTTGCTTGCTTATGTATGTTTCATGAATTTTAAATTATTTTAAATGGATATTAAAAGTGCCTTTCTAAATGGTTATATTGTCAAAAAGGTATATGTAGAGCAACCCCCAAGCTTTGAAAATTATAAATATCTAAATTATATATTTAAATTAAACAAAACCTTGTATAGTTTGAAACAATCCTTAGGGCTTAGTATGAAAGACTAAGAAAGTTCTTATTAGAAAATGACTTTTCAAGAGTAAAAAGTAGATACAGCTCTTTTTATAAAAAGAAAAGATGAAGAGATACTAGTTGTACAAATATATGTTGATGATATTATATTTGGATCTACTAATGAAGCTGTGTCAAGAATTTGCCAAGCTTATGCAGGGAGAGTTCGAGATGAGCATGATGGGAGAACTTATCTTCTTTCTCCAGATCAAGCAAATGAAGAAAGAGATCTCCATCACCCAAAGCAAGTACATAAGAGAATTATTGAAAAAATTGAGATGGAGAGCTCCAAGAGTGTAAGTACTCCTATGAACCCTTCTTGTAAATTAGATAAAGATGAACATGATTAGTGTGTTGATTCAAAGCTTTATAAAGACATGATAAGTTTTTTGTTATAGCTTACTGTCAGTAGACTTGATATAATATTCAGTGTATTTATGTGTGCTAGATTTCAGTTTAATCCTAAGGAATCATACTTGAATGCTGTTAAAAGAATATTCAAATACCTAAAAAGAACACAAAATTTAGGACTTTGATTTTCTAAGTAATCTTCTTTTGATTTAATAGGTTATTCAGATGCTGATTTTGCTGGATGTAGATTAGAAAGAAAAAGCACTAGTGGAACTTGTCAATTTTTAGAAGTCAACTTAATCTCTTGGTTTAGCAAGAAACAAAATTTGATGGTATTATCTACGATCGAGGTCGAATATATTGCTGAAAGTTGCTGTGCTCAAATTCTATGAATTAAGCAACAGCTCATAGATTTTGAGATTGAATTTAAAGACATTTCCATAAGATGTGATAATACTAGTGCCATTAGTTTGACTAAGAACCCAATCCAACACTTTAGATCAAAACATATTGAAATTAGACATCACTTTATAAAGAAACATATTCAAAATAATGATGCAACACTTAAATATATAAATACCGAGAAATAATTAACTGACATATTCACTAAAGCATCAAATGAAGATAAATTTTGTGAAATTATGAGGAAATTAGGCATTTTAGATCCTTTTGCTTGATCTCTCATCATGATTCTTCTCTCAAAATTCTTCCAAAATTTTTTTACTTCATCATCTCAAATTTAGATGGCAATCTGTTTTCATTTGAAGTCTGTTTCAAGCCAATTAAAAATTATCAGAGTTATTTGGGTATGATTTTGGATTTTTTTTGTTGAAATTCTTCACCAAAAATCATACTAAAATTTATCTGAACTCTACATGATCATTTCAAGTTGATTCAAGTTTTTTCAAATTTTTTTCTTTGATTTTTTTCTCATTTTTAATTTTTTTTTCTCATCATGTGAACTAACCCTGGATGGAACGACCCATGGGATGTCCCAATTTATCGGATAAACAGGTTTAAGTCGGTCGATCCATTAAATATTTTCACTAGACCCCTAAAGGGGCCGACTCATTAAGTATTCATCTTTTTCCTCTTTTCATCCCAAACTAAAACCCTTCTTCAAGCTTCCCACCAACCACAAATTCCTAAATCCAACCCTCCATAGGTCAAAAAAAAATTCCTAGTTTCTACCTTAAAAACTTGAGAAGACACTTTCTCTTGGCCTATCCTTGATCAAAACCCACTCATTCATGATCTTTACCAAAACCCTTGAAACCCTTATCTCAAAAATCCTAAACAAACACATCTAAATCCCTCATTTCTCTTCATTCCCATCAACCCTTCACCCTATATTCCTCTCTTGATCGGCTCCTTGACCCTCATTGCAACAATGGCTCCCAAGATGCGGCTGCCCCAAAGAAGGAAGTCTGTGAGGCCATTGGAAGCAGAAGAAAGAAAAAAGAAGGTGGCTCAGATCCCAGCTCAAGCCTCTCCTCCCAAGACTCCAAGTAAGGTTCCTCTCTCCGTCAGAAAAGTTGCCTTAGGGAGGAATGTGGATTTTCGATTCTTGAGGAGTGATGATTTTTTAATTGATGAAAAGATAATTAAACAAGGGTGGAAGTTCTTCTGTAGCTTGTCTGAGCCGGTATACATAGACCTGGTTAAGAAATTATACTCAAACCTAGTGTTTACTGATGAAATTCTAAGATCAGTTGTAAATGCTGCTAGGTTAGGTAGATTACTTCAAATGCCTTATGAGGAAAGCTATCTTGATGAGCTTCCTAGGAAAGAGTATGGACTCAGGACCATCCTAGGGAGAGATGATGTTGCAGGTTTCATGAGAATTAAGGCAAAGGACTTGAGTGTGGAGATGAGATTACTCCACCACATGATCTCTAGGATCTTCTTCCCCAGAAGGAGAAGATATGATCTAATGATTGGATGGGACATATGTCTGATGCACCATATTGTATTTGAGTCTCCATTGAATCTCCCATTTCTGATGATTGATGCTATTAGGGAGGCCTTAAATAGATCCAAGGCTCCTTTACCTTATGGAATGGCCCTGACAGTTATTTTTAGATAGTTTGATGTGAGTTTTGAGGGAGTGGCTATATGCAGGCTACTGAACACTGATACTTACAACGACCATTTCCTTCGATGTATGGATTTTATTAGAGTGGATGGTTGTTGGATCAAGGATTGAGGTGCTGCTGTTGAGGAGGAGCGTGTTGAGGGGGAGGGTCCCTCATCACCACTTGAGCCTAGATCGAGCCCTGATATTCATTTTGTGTTGGAGCCTGAGGCAAGTCCTTTAGTCAGCGCACCTCTGTCTATGAGCTATGCCATACCATCATCATCTAGATTGGGGGAGGATGAGATGGGACTGCTAGCTGAGCGGGTAGCAGACATTCTTTCCATACAGCAGTAGCAGTTTCAGGAGCAGTTTCTTCACTAGTTTTAGTAGTTTCAGCAGCAGTTCTTTCAGTAGATGCAGCAGTAGCAGTATCAACCTCCTTAGTCGAGCTCTTTCTCTACTTCCTCAGCAGATCTCTTAGTTGTGCCATATATCTCCTCTTTGGTATAGTTATGACTAACCTGAGCTTCAGATTGGAGAGTGTGGAGAGCTCTATGCTCAGGTTCAGTGGCAGACTTTTTGATATTGGGAGGAAGATTAGATTGGTCTTGATTTTACTATCAGCAAGAGTGGACACCTCAAGCAGTTCTTCATCTCAGTTAGCTGATCTTGCTCAGGAGGTAGAGAGACTTCATGGCCTGCTCAGATTGATATTTGAGCTGATCCGGACTGATATTAGGTGCTCGAGAGATTATGTTTCATCTGATCTTGAGGGGCTCAGAGTTTCAGTGAGAGCTGCATTATCTCAGCTAGATGTCATTAGGACTCAGCTCCAGTCCAGACCCTCTGTATCCACTGAGTCTATCTTTGTTTAGCCTATTGCCTTCTATTCCCTAACCTCTTCTACTCAGACCAGATCATCCAGTCGAGGTCGAGATAGACGTGGTCGTGATTCTACTTCGAAGTCATTCCCTCATTTTATTTTTTCTGATCATGAGCGTGATGCCTAGTCTCCCTGATCATGTTCTTACTATTTTGTATTAGCTGCTTTAGGTCTCATACTACTTAATTATTGTATTTTGTTGAGTTTATGAGAACCTTATAATTATAGATATATATGGTAATGTATGGATGATTTGATCATGTACTTGACTTTTGTAACCTCTTATTTTGTTGTATTTAAATGAGGTAATCTATTATCATCTTTTGTGACTTGATGATGTACTTGACTTGATCATGATAACTTATGTTTATTCTTCCTAGATATATGTGAAAATGAATTTCTATTCAATTAAAAGTTAGCTCGTAACCTATTTCTTTCACTCATTATAAATTTTATTATTTATAAACTCTCTTTAGTCCATTTTTGATGATGCCAAAAATGGGGAGAAATAAGAAAGAGAGAAAGAGAGAGTTTTTACAATAAGAAAGAGAGAAAGGGGGAGTTTTTATAGAATGGCTATTTTTTATAAGAAAGGGAGAGAATTTTTTTAAATAATTATTTTATCTTTTCATATAAGAAAGAGAGAGAATTTTACTGTTAAAAATAATTTTTTGCAAAATTTTGATATTTCACAAGTAATTTTCAATAAAAATGGGAACATATGATTTAAAACATTACAACTTGCTAATAATGTGAAACTCATGATACTCTATAACTTGTGTTCAATCTTTGGCATATTCTCTTAATTTACAATTGCTTTAAAAACTCAACATTTGAGCTTTATAGATCTCTCTTTGTAAACACTCAAATATTTTGTCATCATCAAAAAGGAGGAGATTGTTGCCTCAAGAATTGATTTTGATGGTCACAAACTATTTGAGAAGACTACTAATAAATTTCTTATCTTTGGAGAATACTGGTGTTATTTCAGATAGTCTAAAATATTGAATTTGAAAAGCTCCTTCAAGGGTGCTAAAGTTGAAAATTTTGCTAGTTGGAGATAGTTTTAAAGCCTTTTGAAAGTGTCAAATTTATTCAAATCTATTTAAGAGTGTTTGATAGTATTTTGATAAGTTTCAGACTTTAAATATATAAAAAATTAGATTGAAATAAAATGGGGTGACCCAACTGGATCATCCCTTGTATTAGGAAGCCGGCACACACCTGTTTTGGCTTGTGGCACATAGTGGGATGACCCATAGGTCGACCCCTAAGACCTTGAGACCAAAACAAAGAGCATAATTTTTTGTCTGGCCAAATGAGGTGACTCATGGATCTACCTATTCCCAGTGAGGCATCCCATGGGTCGATCCATGCGGGGCAGATATGCATAACGGCTAGTTTTCAGTCTATTTTTGATGTATTTAATGCACATTAAATATACTCCAACGGCTCTTAACTGACTCTAAGACACTCTCAAGATTAAATGAAGACCGTAAATACTCTTTAGAGGTGGGAAATCAAAGCAATCAAGAAGTATTCAAGCTCAAATCCAAGAAAAAGAAAGAAAACTCTAGAAAGAGAGAAAAGAAGCATTCAATTAGCTTACCAACTACTATCTAGCTGCATTCAAGTGTCCAAATCATCTGAGGATGTCCAACAAAAGCTTCTACTCCTTGAGTATTGTGCTTTTATTATTTTATTATGCTCATTTAAGGAGCTCTTGTGTGCTGAAATTTTTATACTCTTTTCTTTAGCTATTGTACATTGAGTTTTGAGGGTTTCAAAATTCGAATAGGTTGATCCGAATCTATAATCGAAAGGTTTGTGGGTTGGTTTGTACCTAAGAAATAAGTATTCTTGCTTGGATAGTAAGGGTCGGTGTAATCCAATATGTTATAAATTGAAAATCTTTTTAGTGGATTGAATTTTCAAGTTGAAACTTGGGAGTGGATGTAGGTGCAAGGTTAGCACCGAACCACTATAAATCTTTGTATTTGCTGTGCTTGCATATTTCTTTTCCTTATTGTGTTCTATGTGCATTTGTTATTTGTGTTTGATCTTTTATCTTAGTTAATTAACTCACCTCACTCATCAAGTTAAGCATATTCCTTATGAGCACTAAATACTAAAAATTTTAAAATACCGAATTCATCCCCTCTCTTGGGCTCTACATCTGGGCAACAATACAGGTTATATGGTTAGAGTTTAGGATTGTCTATCATTTCTAAGATATCCTGCCATGTTAATTACAAATATGGTTGGAGAAGTTTGAATTTGTATCTCAGAAAAGTCAAGAATTTTTGAATAGATAAAGATGCTTGGAGAAGGCTAAAATTATAAATTCATCAAGTTGGAGATGCAAACAATATTTTTTAAAAATTTCAAAAATTAAAATTGAGAAAAAATCAATTTTAGGTATGAAGGGGCAACCACTAGGTCATTCCTCTTTAGATGGGATGTTGGCATGGACGTTTTAGTGCTGGCACGCAAAAGGGGATGACCTTGTGTGGGGGACGACCCATTAGTTGATCTTTGCTGTACCTATGAAAATAAGCTTTCCATTTTGGTTTGTAGCACAGGGGTCGACCCATGGCATTCGATCTGTGCCAAGTTGCCACTGTGCCACATGCTAGAATAGAAAGGTCTGTGAAGAATGTTTCAAAGTCGCACTATAATAGGGCCACCAATATAGGCGCCCTATGGTAGGGCGACTCATATTATGGCCACCTATTCTCTAGCTAGCGGTAAGATTGATGAGTCAGCATAAAAAATTATTCTATCATATGATGACTTTATTTTGGATAGTATTTTTACAAATAGTTTTAGAAGGATATTATTTTGATAATTTTTTTAAAGTTGATATTATTTTAGTAAAAATACCTTAGTTTGAGAAGTTGAGTTGATTGTTTAGACTCATTTCAATATTGAGCTCAATTAAGCTTTATTAAATAAATTAACTTAGCTTAATCTCAAAACTTGAACTTGAAAATGATCGAAGAATCAGATAAAAAATAGATAAAAATTTTTCTAAAATATATGATGCAAAACTTATTCGAGAATCAGATCTAAATGCATGCACCAGTTCTATCTCTTACGCTGTCATCTAATTCCTTCAGATTAAAAGATACATCCAATTAAAATTGCTTGAAAATGAAGATTTCACTTTTTCTAAACCATTTCAAACCCCAAACATTGTCTAATATCAAATTACCAGGGTGTGATGAACTTCTTAGAAGTTATTGCACTTTATAATACTCAATAAGAGGTTCTTTTCCCTTTAGATAAGGAAGAGCATAAATCATATAAGAAATTTATAAAAGTTACGCTTCAGGATCTTGTCTTGATCATGCTAGCTTCTATTGCCAAACTCTACCAAGACTTATTCAAAGTGATTAAATTGATCTACAACATGTTCAATGATCCTCTTAGATCAATTTTTTCACACAATATAGAATTTATGATTGATGATTGGATATATGGTCCGTCACTAATCTTATTATTGTTATGATAGTGAAACTTGAGCAAATACATTGCTTGTCATTTGCTTCTTCCTCATGCTGCTATATTTTTGCTCCTCCTCAGCCAATTTGTCATTTCCTTCACCTACTCATTTATGTAATGGATGGCCCTAGAATCAATATTTGATATTGTCATATTGTGGGCTAGCTGCTATAACATAGAAAGCCATAATGTTCAGAAAAAAAAAAGAAAAAAGAAAAGAAAAACACAAGTATAAAGCCATAACGTAGAAAGGATACATAATTAAGTGTACAAGTTAAAAAACTAACGCATGGTATAACATATTAACATACAACTAAAACCAAAAACTGTAGCAAATAAAAATGCAATTAAAACAAAAAACTGACGCTTTACAAACACAACATTCCCATCCCCTTCTCTATAAATCCTCTCCAAACTCATCCTCTTCCCAGCACATCCACCACCTTTAATTTGTCATCAGTTCACCACCGCCATGGCTAACTCATCAAACTTGCTCCTCCTTGTGATTGTTGCCTTGGCGATGACCACAAGAGTTTGGAGCTTGGAACAAGAAGAGACGATTCCCTTTGCGGTGAGCGACCTCAAGTTTAAAAATTGTTGGAAATCCATCTATGCAGTCGAAGGGTGCGCCGCCAGTATCTTGTCATCCTTCCGCAACTGGAGAATCCAGCTGACCCCCGAGTGCTGCAAGGCTATCAACAGCCTCGACCAGAATTGCTTTGATGCTATATTCTACTCCAACCCCCTCTATAACTCTCTATTCATTCTCGCCCTTAAGGATTTCTGTGCTGCAAAGACTTCATCAAAACTAGCTGGAGAAGTATCACCTGCACCAAGTGTTTGAATTGGCGAGTAATGACCAATAAAGGTTCACATTTGTTGGGATTTTAATGTGCAAGGGAAGCAGTGTGGCTCTTGTTTTATTTATATACCGTTCTCATGTTGCTAGTTGTATTGACTTCACAGTCTTGTAACTTGATGGATAAATTAGTATATTTGATCGAAACTCTCTCTCTCTCTCACCAGTAAAAACAAAAAAAAAAGGAAAAATGAGAGCTGCCCTCTGGATAACTGCAATTTAACTTGTTCATGGCCTTGGATTTTGATGATCATGTTATATTGAGTAAATGTACTTAATATATTGATGATCACGTTAAAACAAGCCTAGCTGCGTGTAAAAGGATTAAACTTGAAATGTTTAATTGCTTAAGCAGTAATTATTAAAATTAAAGTCAAAGTGTCTAATGAAGAACATAGTTTTAAATTTATTAAATCAATTTAAAATGTTGGACCATTCTTTGTTTAAAATATATATTTAGAATTTTAATTCATATCCTCTAAAAGTAGGAAAATGAATGAACATAATAAACATTAACCAGAATTATGGATATTTTAGATGCACTTTGTTAGCACATATTTGTCTTCACGGAAATGAATATTAAGAATAAATATTAAAAATAAGATCTAAAAAAGATGGTTACTTATATATTTACTATATCAACTAATTTTGATATCTCAATCATCTTGGGTAGGTCAAGAGACAATAAACTCTTAGTTCTCTTTTTTTATATCTCTAACTTTCAATCCCCTTAGATATTGATGTTTATCAATCTCTGAATATGTTTGATCAGAGATAGTTGGACTCTAGAATGAGAAAAGAAATAAATGACTCACATTCCAGCCATTTGATTATAGAGAGTCCCATTTTGATTTCAATTTGGAGAGAGTGGGAATACCCATGCCACTATAACAAAAATAGTTTATAGCGACATTATTTTAATAATGCTCAGAAAAGAGTGTTACTATAAATATATACTCTCTAATGATGATTTTAAAAAATATCATAAAAGATATATAATATTATAGTACCTTGCCAAGAATGTTACTAAAAGTTATAATATAATGATGATATCTTATAAATATCATAAAAATTATATTCTATTGTAATGATTTTAAAAATTATAATAGAAAATCTATAATATTATGATGGTTATTTATAGATATTACTAAAATTTGTAAGATTATGATGGTATTATGTAAGAATAATATTTTATAGTTAAATAAAATCTAATTGATAATATTTATAATTATATTATTGAATATTAATTATTTATCTTTAAAATAAATTATATCTTCTATATATCATTATAGAACTAATAGTTTTTATTATTAATTATTTATGAATTATTTTTATGATAAATTAGTATCATTGCAAAATAATATGGATTTTTTTATGATGACAATATTTAATAACTAAATATGTATTTAAACTTTCTAGAAAAAGATATTTCATATATGTAATATTTTAAAATTATTATGATTCCAACCATATAGCTCAAGATAGTTTAATAGTTAAATAAAAATAAATATTGATATGAAATCTACTATCAATATTGAATGCACAATATCACAACACAAGTAATGATTTATAATGTAATTACTAAAAAATCTGTATGAAAGTAAACTTAACCAAAAATTTGGTTCTGATCTAATCTAATTTATATTAAAAAATATATAAAAAATTAAAAAATTACTTATATAAATTATATAATATAAAATTTAAAATATTATATATTAAATATCATTATTTTTTAGTTATAGTAAAAATAAGAAGAGAAAAAATAATTATGATTATAGAAATATGTTAAAATTATTTATATTTTAAAATATTTTAAATCATTAGATTTTAAAATATTATAAAGAATAAAATAAAGTAATTTATTTTTAATTTTCTTTAAAAAAGAAGAGAATTATTTTTTATGAAAATAATTAATTATTAAAATTAAAATATGATAATATATTTGAAATATATATATTTTATAATATGAAATAAGTTTTGAATAAGTATAATAAATCATAACTTTATATTATAAGTTAATATTATCATAGTGACTAAGTATTAGGTAGCTATTCGGTGGATCTTATGTTTGTTTCTCTATGGGAACAAGTAGCAATAATTTTTAGCGATGCCATCTATTGCCATAGTTTATCAATCATTGTTATAGATTTTATCAATAATTTTTATACTTTTTGTGATAATTTTGATCGCTACTATATTTTTTTTTTGTTGTAGTAACGCTTATCCTCCAAATTCAATACCTATA
Organism: Elaeis guineensis; assembly: GCF_000442705.2. NCBI lineage: Eukaryota > Viridiplantae > Streptophyta > Magnoliopsida > Arecales > Arecaceae > Elaeis > Elaeis guineensis. Next base: position 16,007,959 of record NC_026004.2, on the reverse strand, counting down.
TTTTTCTATTATTCAAATCTCATTCTGATTCTGATTTCGAATGTAATCCCAAACCAAATGTGTTCAGGATATGGCTATTCCAATTTTCAGTCCAATTCATTATGATTGTGACTCTAATTCTAATCAAGAACCAAATATGCCTTTAATCCTATTTCAGAGCCAATAAGCCACCTATGTCGCTAAGGATGGTGCATTAATCTTGAAAATGTTTACATGTAACTGGATGGATCATCACGCTGGTACCACCATGCATGAATTGCATTTGCTTTGGATTGAAAGACACTTGTTTTGGGCAGAACGGCTGGCAAGTTGGTGCATTTTGATGCATTCATTTACTCTTGTCGGATGAGAAGAAACACCATTATAGCTTCTCAATGAAGATGCATAGAGGCCACTATATTTCAAATTAGGGTTTCATTATGGTACTCTATTAATATTTTTTTATTATGAAAGATACTTTAGGCACTACACTATTATCCCTTTTTGTATATTTTATTATTTTTTTAAAAAATAATATTTTATTTTCATCTTCTTCTTCGCTTCTCCTCGTCGCCGTCCACCACCTCCCGCCTGCTTTCTAGCATCCCACCCACCACCCGCCTCTCCGACAGTCTTCCCTCTCCCCCCCAACCACCGTCCGTCTCCCGCACGAGCATCTCTCCTTTTTTCCTCTCCATTGTAGGCCCCCACCCCTTGGCACCAGTGCTCGTGCCATCCCCCCTCCTCCTGCGAGGCACCGCCTCCTGTTCATGCTGCCCCACCGCAGGCCACACCCCTCGGGCCCCCATGCTCGTGTCGCGCCTCCTCCTCTCACGAGCGCACTGCCTCCTACTCTTGCCACCCCGCTGCAGGCCGCTTCTGCCCTCCTCCCCCCCACGTAGGCCCCCCATGCTCGTGCCGCCTGTTGCAAGCCTCACCCATCCCAACCCCCCTCCTGCCCCCCGTGCTCGTGCTGCCCCCTCTCCCATGAGTGCACTGCCTCTTGCTTGTGCCACCCTACCGCAGGATGCCGGCCCCTCCATGCTCGTGCTGCCCTACTGCAGGACCCACCCTCTTTCCTTTCTTCTTCTTTATGAAAATATTAATATTGAATTATTGATGGAAGTTCATCAATCTAAAATAACTTTAAAGTGAAAGCTTTCAGATGTAGTTATTTTCAGATGAGTAAATATTTTTTTTTCTATTTTATTTTGTGCAGATTCAAAAATAAATCTAAAATTTGTAACTAATAATGTTTAGATTTTTTTATATTAAATTGATAAAAAAAATAAATAAATTAAGTAGACCAATATTGGACTTGAAATCAATATTGGGTCAACATTGAAGTTCAAACCGATATAATCCACCCAAATTTGCTACAAACTGTTCACTTTGATTTCAAATAATTTATATATGATAAACAATCGACAGTGGATTAAAATTTTTATCAATCTGATTAGGTTCGATCGGATAAAATTTTTCTTTCAACTTGATCGAATCCGACTCATGCTCAGCCCTACTAGGCAGGGGAGCAAATCAAATAAACAGTCTGGGCCAGGTTTGGCTTGTTCCCACCTCTCTTTAGCTCAATTTAACCAAAAAAAATTATTATAAGCTAGAACCTCATCTAAAAAGATTAGCAAGAAAGCATTATTTGAGTTTTTTAATTATATATATATATATATAGTTCTACATAATGTATAATATGGGACTAATCATAAATCTATATCTAAGCTCTAATAACCTTGTCACAAAATAAAGGTTCAATTCCAATAACAAATAAAACTATGATTGGCTAGTGATTAGCTTCAATCCTCTATGAAATATGGCTGGATCTACTTTGATACTATTTATAACAAACCAAAGTCTTATCTAACAAGATTTGCTGAAAGATGCTATTTAGATTTCTTAATTCTATGTAGTACTCACAAACTATTAAGTGCATAATTAATGTGAGATTGAATGCAAGCCTATATAAGTATTCATGTGCTTCATCCATTTAAGTTCTCACATCTTCGTCATGCTAAAGGTCCAAATCCAATCTAATTCAATCATTAAGATCATGATCGATATATAGCTAACTCCAGTGGATCTATGGTCCAATAGATCTATGCTCCAATCTCTTAGTCAATATACATAAGGACTAGACCTAGTCTGATACCATTTGTAATGATCCGTGATGCATCCTAAAAATTGATCCGAAGGTATTACTTTGGTTCCTTAAGCTTGTATATATGTGTCCCATCCAAAATCTATCTAATAGATAATCAATAAACTATTAAGTGCATAATCAATGTGAGATTGAATGCAAGCCCATATGAGTCTTCATGTGCTTTTTTTGTTTACATTTTGGCATCTTCATATGCAAAAGGTCTAAATCCAATCAAGTTTACTCATAAACACCATGATCGATGTATAGTCAACTTTAATAAATCTATGATTGTTGCTCCTTAGATTGATTTTGATGATTACAAAGCAGTTGAAGGGGTACTAATATTTTCTCACTTGAAAAAGCCTTATTGCTCTTCAAGGGCAAAGTTGTAATTTTACCAAAACTCTGATTTGATAGTATCAAATGATAGAACAAAAGATTTGTGATCCAATGGTGAAAATTTTATTGATTTTGGACTTGTATTTTGAAAGTTATGCATGTTTGAAAATCATGAGTCGACCCGTGAGTCAACTCATGGCACAATGAGTTGATTGGCACGCAGATTTTTTGTTGGCACACCCTGTGAGTCGACCCCATGGGGTCGACCCCCAGGCATGAGTCGACCCTATGAGTCGACCCTTGCTATTTTTAGGCCAAAAATTGCAGAACCTTATCTTCTGGTTGTTTTCTGTTGTTTTTCCACAGAGGTCGACCCCCAGGCGTGAGTCGACTCATGAGTCGATCCCTGTGACGAAATTTTTCCGCAACGACTAGTTTTTAACCCGTTTTAAGTGCTTTTAATGCTCATTTAAAGTGGTCTAACGGCTCTTTTTCAGCCTAGAATATTTTTCACTATTTCTTGAAGCTATAAAAGGGACAAAAATGTGGAAATCAACACGGAGAACACAAGGAGAACAAAAAGAAGAAAAAGAAGAACAAAAGAGAGGATTCAAAGAGAGAGATTTTGAAAAAAGAATTTCAAGCCAACTTTTTAGCCCTAAGCAAGAGCTTATTCAAAGCTTTCAAGAAGCCTTCAATCCAAGCTCACCAACTCCTCAAGTGCTCAATCAAGTCTCCATCCACCTTGAGGAAATCCAAAAAGGGTCTTCTTCTCTTAAGTAAAGTATATTTAAAGTTATATTCGCTCATTGAAGGAGCTTTCTTTGTGCTTAATTGTATTATAAATTGTTATACTCAGTTTGAGTGATTGGTTTTATTTTGGAAAGATTCCAAAACAAGGGAAGGTTGATCCGAACCTTGAATCGGAGTGTAAAGGGTTGGCTTGTACCCGAAAAATAAGTGGTCTAGCTTGGGATAGCTAGAGTCGGAGTTTTCGACGTTTGTTTTCAGGTTGAATACAAGATTAGTGGATTAAAATTCCCAAGTAGGAGCTTGGGGAGTGGATGTAGGTGCAAGGTTGGCACCAAACCACTATAAATCCTTGTGTTTGGTGTGTGTCTAATTGCTCTTCTTTATCTCTTCATTATTTTCTTGCATTCTTGCTCTTGCTATTAGCCTTGAATTAATTCTACTCACTCTATCTATTTAGCTTTGTCAAACATTTCTCATAAGTCATTAGTTAAGCTTAAAATTTTTAGAAACCCAATTCACCCCTCCCTCTTGGGTTGCATAGCTGGGCAACAAGTGGTATCAGAGCCTGGTGCTCTAGCCCTTCTTTGATCTAAACAATCAAAGAGCCAAAGATCTATGGCAACCCATGTCGGCACTTCTCTAGTCGAGGGGCAATCCACCAACCGACCTTCACTTTTCAATGGGTCTAATTACACCTATTGGAAAGCTCGGATGAAAATATTCATTCAAGCACTCGACTATGATATGTGGAGTATCATAGTGAACGGTCCTCACACACCCACTAAAATTATAAATGGTGAGGAATCAACCAAATCCGAGAAAGAATGGGATGAGGTTGATAAGAAGATGGCCCAATTAAATGCTAAAGCAATGAATATTCTTTATTGTGCTCTTGATGCTAACGAATTTAATCGCATTTCTACTTGCTCATCTGCTAAAGAAATATGGGATAGGTTAGAAGTAACTCATGAGGGAACCAATCAAGTAAAGGAGTCTAAAATCAACATGCTTGTGCATAAATATGAATTGTTTAAAATGGAGCATGATGAGTCCATAACTGTAATGTTTACTCGCTTTACTGATATCATTAATGGTTTAAAGAGTCTTGGTAAGTCCTATACTAATAGTGAGCTTGTAAGAAAGATTCTCAGGTCCCTACCAAGAACTTGGGAAGCCAAAGTGACTGCCATCCAAGAAGCTAAGGACTTGAACATTCTACCCTTGGAAGAGCTTCTTGGATCATTGATGACTCATGAGCTGAGCATGAAGCAACATCAAGAGGAAGAAGTCAAAAAGAAAAGAACCATTGCCCTCAAATCCACAGCTCCACCAGATGAAGAAACTGATGACACTGAAGATGAAGAACAGGATGAAGAGATGGCACTCATTACCCGAAGATTCAAGAAATTTTTGAGAAAAAGAAAACAGGGGATGAAGAAGAGGCCATTCATAAAAGGAGAACAGAGCAAAGAAAAAGAGAAAGACCAACCCCCTATCTGCTACGAATGCAAGAAGCCGGGACACTTCAAATCTGAATACCCACAACTGAAGAAAGGTCCCAAAAAGTACAAGAAGAAGGCCATGATGGCCACTTGGAGTGCGAGTGATGACTCAAGCTCCGATGAAGAAAACTCAACCGAACAAGCCAACCTGTGCCTTATGGCACACGAAAATGAGGTAATTCCTGAAACTGCTAGTGACTTTACATTTGAAGAATTACATGAAGCCTTCTATGATTTAGTTGATGAATTAAAGAAACTAGGAATGAAGAACAAAGAGCTGAAATTGAAAAATCAATCTTTATTGAAACAAACTGAAAATATTTCAATTGAGAAATCTACCCTGCTTCAAGAAAATCAAAGCTTAAAGAATGAAATCGCCAAGCTAAAACCAATTGTAGAAAAGTTCACCTTGAGTTCAAATAAACTCAATATGATCCTTGATAATCAAAAAGCCGTGTATAATAAGGCTGGACTTGGCTATAACCCCTTGAAGAAACAAAAATATCTGAAAAATATTTATGTAAACTCCTTAAGTAACAAGTCTTCTAATATTACTTGCTTCAAATATGGTAGAATAGGATATAAGTCATACACTTGCTTCTCTAACAAGTTTGCAAACTCAACTATAAAGAAAATATGGGTTCCAAAAGGAACCATTATGACTAACCAAAAAGGATCCAAGAAAGCTTGGGTACCTAAAACAAAAACTTGAATTTTGCTTGCAGGTGTGTCTAGCATCCCAAGGAGGAAACAGGAAATGGTATCTTGACAGTGGATGCTCGAGACACATGACTGGTGATGAATCCCAATTCATCACTCTTGATGCTAAGGATGGAGGGATGGTCACCTTTGGAGACAATGGCAAAGGAAAGATCATCGGTATAGGTAACATTGGTATCACTCCCTCCAAATACATTAAAAATATTTTGTTAGTAGATGGTTTAAAGCATAACTTACTAAGCATTAGTCAATTTTGTGATAAAGGATATAAGATTGTTTTTGAATCATCTGTTTGAATAGTAACTAGTCCTATTCATGATGACATTAAATTTATTGGACATAGACATGGTAATGTTTATATGGTAGATTTAAATGATTTAGTCAAAATAAACATGCAATGCCTAGTATCCTTGAATGCTAAAGTTAATGAGACTAGTTGGCTTTGGCATTGCAGACTTGCTCACATTAGCATGCATTCTCTTTCAAAATTAATTAAGAAAGAATTAGTTCTTGGCTTGCCTAAACTAAATTTTGAAAAAGATAGAATTTGTGATGCATGCCAACTAGGTAAACAAACAAGAGTTTCATTTAAATCCAAAAATATTGTTTCAACTTCTAGACCTCTAGAGCTTTTGCATATGGACTTATTTGGACCTACTAGAACCACTAGTCTAGGAGAAAAAAGATACGGTTTCGTAATTATAGATGATTACTCTCGTTTTACTTGGGTTTTTTTTTAGCACACAAAGATGAAACTTTTCATGTTTTCACTAAATTTTACCGAAAAGACATTAATGAGAAAGGATTTTCAATTCAAAATATTCGAAGCGATCATGGAACTGAATTTGAAAATCAAGACTTTGAAAACTTTTGTGATGAAAAGGGAATTGGTCATAACTTCTCTGCTCCTAGGACTCCCCAACAAA
>NC_026004.2:15989515-16001488 GCF_000442705.2 Elaeis guineensis | reverse complement strand
CTCACCCGTCGATGCTTTCAGATCTCCGCTCAAAGCGATGAATCGAAAGGCCCCCTGACGGCCGATAAGCTGGACCAACGGGAGGAAGAAGAGCGGGGTGAGCCGGCCGAACAGCTCGTTCCTATCGTGATAGCAGGGAACCCCGACCAAAAGGTGTGGGTCGGATCTCAATTACCCGACCCCGAGCGGCGACATTTGGCAGAGCTACTGAAGGCAAATACCGACGTATTCGCTTGGTCGGCGGTGGATATGCCGGGAATTCCCCCAGAGACGATGACCCATCGACTCAACATCGACCCATCAATGAGGCCGGTAAGGCAGAAGAAAAGATCTTTCGCTCCAGAAAGACAGAAGGCCATCGACGAGGAGGTGGATAAGCTACTCGAGGCAGGCTTCATCAGGGAAACCACTTATCCCGATTGGCTCGCCAATGTTGTAATGGTGAAAAAAGCCAACGGAAAGTGGAGGATCTGCATCGACTACACCGACTTGAATCGAGCCTGTCCAAAGGACAGCTTCCCACTTTCGAAGATCGATCAGCTGGTGGATGCGACGTCCGACTACCGACTGCTCAGCTTCATGGATGCCTTCGTAGGGTACAACCAGATCTGGATAGCGCCCGAAGATGAGGAACACACCGCCTTCGTAAACGCCAAGGGCCTCTACTACTACAGAGTAATGCCGTTCGAACTGAAGAACGCTGGCGCCACCTACCAACGACTGGTCAACAAGATCTTTAAAGATCAGATCGGGTGCAACATGGAAGTGTACGTCGATGACATGCTGGTAAAGAGTGCGCAAATTTCGGATCATGTCCGGGATCTCGAAGAAACCTTCCGCACTCTACGATGACACCGGATGAAGCTGAACCCGACCAAGTGCGCCTTCGGAGTGACCTCGGGGAAGTTCCTAGGATTCCTCGTCTCACAATGGGAAATCGAGGCTAACCCCGAGAAGATCAGGGCCATCGTCGATATGCGACACCCAGACACCAAGAAGGAGGTGCAGCAACTCAACGGAATAATCATCGCGCTCAGCCGATTCATCTCTCGGTCGGCTGAGAGATGCCTCCCGTTCTTCAAAACCTTGCGACAAGCCAGGCAGTTCTCTTGGCCGGACGAGTGCCGGCAAGCCTTCGAGGAACTGAAGAGGTACCTGACCTCTCCGCCACTCCTCGTGAGATCGGAGGTCGGGGAGGTCCTGTACCTTTACCTGGCTACATCCCCAGAGGCGGTTAGTTCGGTGCTAGTCCGAGAGAACGAGAATCGAGTTCACCAACCAATATATTATGTCAGCAAGGTGCTCCACGAAGCTGAGACTCGGTACTCGAAAGCAGAGAAAATAATTTTCGCTCTAGTCATTTCGGCACAGCGACTCCGTCCATACTTCCAGGCACACGCCATTGTGGTCCTCACCGACCAGCCCCTGAGAGCCATCTTGCACTGCCCTGACACATCAGGACGGCTGGCAAAATGGGCTGTGAGACTGAGCGAATTCGACATCCAATACCGGCCATGACCTGCCCTCAAAGCTCAGGTTCTGGCCGACTTCATCACCGAATGCCCGATGACCGACCTACCTTTAGGGGAGGGAAGCCCCGCGGAGGTCGGGACCTCCGACTGTGACCCCAATTCGGCCTGGGTGTTGCACATCAACGGAGCTTCCAATGCTCAAGGGAGCGGGGCCAGTTTCCTACTCACCAACTCGGAGGGGGTGGTTACTGAGCACGCCCTCCGATTCGACTTCAAGGCCTCCAACAATCAGGCCGAGTATGAGGTGCTCGTCGCGGGTTTGAAATTAGCATTGTAGCTCAGGGTTGACCGACTCAAAGCCTTCTCCGACTCTCAACTGGTCGTTGGAAAGATCAAAGGCGAGTTCGAAGCACGAGATCCGACCCTAGTCAAATACCATCGAAAAGTGAAAGATCTCGTGGCGCCCTTCGAGTATTTCAAGATCTCCCACATCCCCAAGGCAGAAAATGCTCGGGCTGACGCACTCTCCAGGCTCGCGACATCCGACTACGACGCCTTGGGCCGAACGTTCGTGGAAAGTCTTGAACGATCGAGCGTCGACCGGGTCGAAGAGGTGCTACAATTGGCGGCGGAGCCGAGCTGGATGGACCCGATCGCTCAGTACCTGACCAACGGATCTACCCCCGAAGATCCTGCGGAAGCCAAGCGACTCCGATGGGCGGCTTCCCAATATGTGATGATCGACGGCTGACTATACAAAAGATCATTTTCGCTTCCCTTGCTGAAGTGCCTGGGGCCCACCGATGTGGACTATGCCCTCAGGAAAGTACATGAAGGAATCTGCGGCGATCACTTGGGGGGCAAGTCCTTAGCTTACAAAGTCCTGCGACAGGGCTACTACTGGCCCACCATGAAGAAGGACGCCGTCGAGATAGTTCGGAGGTGTGAACCGTGCCAAAGGTATACCAACGTACAACACCGACCCGCCAGCCAGCTTGCTCCGGTTATCGCCCCGTGGCCCTTCACCCAGTGGGGAATCGACATACTCAGACCTTTTCCCCCGGCATCCGGACAACGAAAATTCATCATCGTCGCGATCGACTACTTCACTAAATGGGTGGAAGCCGAACCCTTAGCACAAATCACTAAGCGGAAGATGGAAGACTTCGTACAGAAGTCCATCATCTTTCGGTTCGGACTGCCAAACACCATCATTACCGACAATGGGCGGCAGTTCGACAACCAGGACTTCAGAGACTTCTGCGCGAGATTTCAGATCACGCACCGACTAACCTCAGTCGGGCATCCACAGTCTAACGACGAGATCGAGGTGACCAACCGGACCATATTGCATGGGCTCAAAACCCGACTGAATGAAGCTAAGGGCCTCTGGGTCGAAGAGCTGAACTCCGTCCTATGGGCATACCGGACGACACCCCGTATCCCGATCGGAGAATCACCTTTCAGCTTGGCCTATGGAACGGAAGCCATGATCCCACTGGAGATCGGGTTGCCATCAACTAGGGTCGAGCAATATCGTGAGCCGGATAACTCCGAGTGTCGGAGGGCCGACTTGGACCTCTTACCCGAGCTCCGACGCGAGGCACAACTTCGTATGGCTTCTTACCGACAAAAGGTGGCCCGATATTACAACACCCGGGTAAAGCCAAAGCTCTTTCGACCTGGAGACCTGGTCTTGAGAAAGGCGGAGGTCTCAAAACCCTTGGATCAGAGAAAATTATCCCCGAACTGGGAGGGACCCTATAAGGTAGCCGACGCCTACGGACCGAGAGCTTACCGACTAGAAATCCTGGAAGGGAAACCCATTCTCCGGACCTGGAACACCGACAATTTGAGGTTGTACTATCAGTAAATTATGTACCTCCCCCATTTGGAATACGAACTCAGTTTAAACTTTGGAGTCTAAAATTTCGACCCTTCGACTGTGGTTCGGTGCTCACCAAGGAATGCAAGCCTCCGACGTCCCAACACGGACTTAACATTCTACTGCGGGCCGTCGGACTGACCGCCGACGAAGCGTCGAACGTTTAAAGGACCGACGCACTTGTGAAAAAAATGGGAGTTACACTCCTTCTACAACTTTCGGCTAGAACGTTCGGGCAGAACGATCGGCCGACTCGCCGACCCCGCTTTGGCAGGGAAAGGCAAAAGCGCCAATGCAACCAACGCCGCGTTCACGACTTACCGACCGGGTCAAGGCCGGTCGAAGGGTATTCGGCTTACCATCGTTTATCACACAGTGCTACACAAGTACCCGACCTAAGTCTGGATAAGGGAAACTCGACTTGCCATCGCTTTCCCGACCAGACACGTCGATCGCGTGCAATGATGTACCAGACGCAGTCCGACCGATCGCATCGGACGACATTAGGGTCATCGGGGTGCGCCCAAAAGTCGGTCGACTTTCTTCCCCACGAATGACCTTCGACTCCGCCGGCACGACCGACTCAGCGCACTCGTGCCTGGAAGTCGGTCGACCCCTGACTCACGCTAGGATGACGTACGTTCGACTCTGGCATTCGGTTTACGGCCTAACGACAGATGTTCGGTCCAGGTCTTGAGACGGGCGATCAGTGGTCGGGGTTCGTCTTGCATACCTTATACCGAACCACCGACCATCTCGACTAACGACTCGAGATGACGTTGGGTGTCCTAATGCGGCACGCCAAGGCTGCGGCTCTCCGACCTTATGACCCCACGATTACAAGTACATCCCAGCAGGCCAGAAAAGGAAGTCGAAAAGGGAACTAGAAATTTCTTAAGTTCATTTGATTACAAAATCGGGCCGAAGCCCGGTTACAAGTGCGCAAAGAAAAACAAAAATAATAAAGGAAGATAAGGCCGCAATCATCCTTCGGAGTCAATCTCCTCGACTAATGGAAGCTCGGGGATGACCGGTGTATCCACCATGATCGGCACTGGGTCGACGGTCGAGGCAAGATCGTCGGTCAGTGCTGGACCAGCGGTCGGTGCTGGATCATGGGTCGGAGCCTGGTCAGGAGTCAGGGCCGTCCCTCCTTCGGCAATCTGTTTCGGGACGGCCTCTCCCGCTGCAGCGACGCCCCCCGACGACGGGTCGGCCATCTCTTCCATGGCTTGGTCCTCAGCCCCCGGTGGAATGATGCCGCTGAGGTCCAACTCCGGGTACAGAGCTTGGACTGCATCCCGACCATCCTCGAACCCCACTCGGTACGATGCAAAGTCGGACTCCAGCAGCTCCTCTCGATACCGATCGGAGCCACGGAAGTCGTCCACCGCCCGACTCACTGACTCCTTCGCCGACCTCGCCTCCGCTTCCACCCGATCGAGAGAGTCCTTCGCCGACTCCGCCTCCGCCTTCGCTATGTCGGCATCCGCCTGGGCAATCGACAAGTCCTCCTCAGCCTTGGCGAGATTCTTCAGGCTGACCCGGAGCTGCTCATGTTCGGCCTCGAGCTCGGCGGCGACGCTGTCCCGTTCGCGCCGCAGACGGCGCGCAGTCCGACCCTTGCGCTTGGCTTCTTTTCGGGCTGACTTGAGCTCGGACCCGAGACCTCGTCCACCAACTTTGCCTCCCGATCGATCGACTGCTTCAGGTGTTTGGCCGCCGCCCTGTCCTTCCAGGCCGCCCGGACGTTCCCGAACCTCCGGTACCCGACCTCAAGTTCGGACATGGTATAGATCAGCTGTAGACGTGGGCACTACGTCAGGAAAGCAAAGTAATGAAAACACTAAGAAAGAAGGAGACAAAGTGGAACTTACCCCGACCATGGTCGGGTAGAACGAAGATAGCATCTCGGTCACTTGCCGAGACTTCAGCACCTCCACGTCGGCTGGGAGAAGGATCCCCTGACACAGTCTCTTGGCCAACTTGTGGTCGGCCAGCGCCGACGCTCCTTCAGGGATCTGAGCGCCAGGTGGCGCGGTGCGACTCCCCGACCTCGTGTCGTCAGCAGGGTCCATCGGGGCTTTCCCCCGATCGGCCGCCCCAGCCAGTGGATCGCGTAAGGAGGGGATGCTCGAGCTTGACTGAGCACCCCCCGTTGCAGCTGCGGGAGCCGACGGATGACGTTCGGATTCCCGAACGGCGTCCGACGCCACACTCGTCGGCGAAGCCACTGACGTTCCTTCAGCCGCTTCCTCCGTCGGCCGCTCCTCCGGTTGCACCGTCGGAGCCGAGAGTGCAATCACCGGCTCCGACTGATCGGTCACCGATGCAGCGACGGTCGGCGCCACTGAGGAGGGTTTCTTCGACGGCCATGAAGGTCCGGCCCCCGACGCCGGCCTCTTCCTCGCCGCATATTGTCTGATTTCAGCATCGGTCGGCCTCATCCTCGACGGTGTCCCTGCGATGCCGACAGAATGATCAGTATATGCACGAGAACGAATGCCAAATAAAAAGACAACCGATGGATCGGGCGATACCTAGACGGGGGACCAAGCTCAGGCCAGCATCATAGAGGGCTTGTTCGGTAATAAGCTCCCTCTGCTTCGGGACCGACATGTCCTTGAGTCGGTGGAAGTCCTCCCGGTCGTCCGCCTCCACTCGGCTGTTCTCGTTTGCCTCGGTTCGAGGCACGCCCCAGTGAGAAGGGAAGCCCCAGGGAGAAGAAGAAGAAATAAAGAAAAACTGGTTCTTCCACCCGTGAATGGACGATGGAAGGCCAGTGATAAAGGAAAGACCCTTCCGGGGGTTGAAGAGCCACCACCCTCGGGCCTTAGGGTGGGGTCGGAGGACAAAAAATGCTCGGAAGAGAGAGATACGAGGGTTGGTCGGCAGAAGCTGACACAACAGGGCGAAGCTAATTATTAGCCGAACAGAGTTCGGCGCCAGTTGCGCTGGACAAAGTCCATAATAATCTAGCAGATTTCGGACGAACTCCGGAATCGGAAGCCGAAGATCAACCCGGAGGTCCTCAACGTACAGTGCCACCTGGCCCGCGGGTGGGTTGTTAACCCGACCGCCGGCTCCTGGGGCGGAAAGTTGGAACTGCTCCGGGATATGATACTGATCCCGAAGCCGATCCACATTCGGTCCCGAAAGCGAGGAAACCTCAACTTCCGAAGTCGATCGAAGGTCATCGATCGGGTTTTCCGACCGAGCCTCCTGAGGTGAGGTTCTGGCCATAACATCGGGACCGAGAGGAAGACAAGATCGAAGAAGGAGGAGGAGGAAAAGAAAGGGTTTAAAAGAAAACTAGAGCAAAACAGAAGAGGGGACGAGCTCCGAACGAACCCTTGCGGGAGTGCGGGTGGGCGCAGCTGTCATCAACGACAGAGAGACCGCTTGGGCAGAATCTCCGCAGCAAAACCGTCAGAAATGGAGCTTCGAGCATAAGTGGCCCCATATATATAGGGCTGTTCGACGACCGAGATGACGCCGCACCGACCGAGACTTCTCGGATGGCCGACACGTGGCGGCATCCGGGCCCCCTTTTGATCCAGCGGTTCAACGCACCCATCCCGAAAAGGCCACGCCGTCTTCATTAAATGCGAGGGACACCGGGCCAACAACCCCTGACACATGGCGGAAGGGCCGCGATTCGGAATTAAATTACCCGCGGTGATTCGCATCCCCGATGGGACACCTGACAGCGACCCGCGCTCCCAGAACCGGTGCCGGATGGCGGTTTGCATTCCCCGAAAAGCGCCGGACACCCGATCGCCTGACACCGGATCGGCCGGCACTCGATCGTCTGACACCCGATTGCCTGACACCGGATCGTCCGGCACCCGATCGCCTGACACCGGATCGTCCGGCACTCGATCGTCCGGCATCCGATCGCCTGACACCGGATTGTCTGACATCCCGTCATCGGACGATGGGACACCTGACGTCGACTTGACTGGACCATCTGCCGGTGAGGTCGGCAAGCTCGGTCCAGGACACAGCAAGGAATCCACTCCTTTCGCCCAATGTCCTACCTGCGTGGAGACGCGGGCTAATGCGACATTAGGCTCAGGAGTGGGGGGGCAACTGTTGGGATATACCGACCGACTCCATCCGACTGACCGACTCCATCCGACCGACCGACTCCTCCCGACCGACCGCAGGCGACACCGACGGCGACTACCGATTGCGCTCCGAACGGAACGGGTCGGCCTAGCGGCCCCACGTCGCCTCCGATCGCCTGAGAGCCGACCCCCCATCACCGACTTCCCATCGGATGGGACGCCGACGACTCACTATCGATTTGGATGGCTGTCGTCCCACCTCTACAGGCTTTCCTAGATGTCGGATGAGCGGCGTGGGCTGCAGTCCCATCAAGTAAACGCCGCACGAACGTCAAGGGACATTACCCTGCCAGGAAGCCTGGGGCGCTGTCCTGCTAAGGACGAGAATTAATTCCCAGGATCTGTCAATTTTGTCAACGGCATGACAACTTCCGGCGATTTGACAACTCTCCAGTTGTCTACATCACCGACGGCGGGGCCATACCACCTCCTACTATAAATCGGAGAAGGCAACAGTGCTAAGGGGAGGCTTCTCGGAGAAAACGCCCAGGCTTGCTCTCTCTCTCTCTCTCCCCGTAGAGCTCCTTGTCTCTTCTTCTCCGTTGCCCAGTCTCCTCTCTGACTTGACCGTCGGAGGGTCCCCACCGGAGCTGCCTCCGGTCAGCGTAGATTTTTTTTTGCAGGTGCTCATTCTCGGCGGCCAGACGACGAGGGGATTGGCCGCAACAATCTTAATGTATCTCCATGTTTTGTTTTGGCCCATTGTACTCATGGTGCTTTTTGTTTTGTTCTTTGGGGCTCTTTTTAGTTTCTGCATGATGTACAGCTTTACTACTCCTTAAAATGGTAATTTCCTCATTTACCAGGGCGAAAAAAAAGCCTGCGGTAGTAGACCCACCAAAATTTTGTGCACACTAAATAGGTGCCGCAAAGTTCATTTGTCTAACAAATCATACTTAGATTGAAAAGAAAAATGATTGATTGGCTCACCTGAGTAGGAAACAGGGTATATAAACATGTTACATATATTCAAGCGGTTATATATATTCTCTCTCTCTCTCTCTCCAAATACCATCTTGGTGTGGACCTCTAACAAAAACAACCGAGATGAAAGCCTCTCTCTCTCTCTCTCTCTAATCTAGGGCATGTTTGGTTGGTGGGAGGTGGACTCTGAAATAAGAATAGGAATAAGTAACTTCTATTTCAACTATTTGATTGGTGGGAGAGTCATTCCCATTCTAATTCCAGAGGAGATAGGAATATTTCAATTTATCAAAATTTAATCCCTACTCACTTCTAATATTCAACATTCATTCCAATTTCGATTTTGATCACGAGCCAAATGCATTGGGAGATTTGACTATTCCAATTTCTATTGCAATGTATTTTGATTTCAATTCTAGCCACGAACCAAATACACACTCAATGTATAGAGTTTTGGTAAAATCACTTGCTATCATTGCAATCGGTCATGGGAGTTGCATGTAGTTCTAATATATTTACCTTTCATTGTCTTGGCCATTTTTTCGGCAAAATGATACAATTGAATATGGATATGCAATATTGGAATCATTAAGTTCACATGCCTGATGCATCCACGAAACATCTTTGTTCAAACCATTTGACCATTTGAAGCATTATGGTATAAAAATTTTAGCTTCACCCTTTTTGTCTTCATTAAGTGACAATACATCATGACCGCCCTTTTATCTTTAAACATAAAAAAGAGTGTCAGCCAATATTTTGTGAGACAGTTTACAGAGAACCTTTTTTTTTGGGGGGGGGGGGGAAGAGATTAAAAGATAAAATACCATAACTTTCTTGAATGGATATGACAAATGATTAAAGAACTTTTAATGAAGAAACAAATCATTAATTAGATACACCAAAAGAACCTTTTAGAAATTAACCAT
Source organism: Elaeis guineensis (assembly GCF_000442705.2). Taxonomy (NCBI): domain Eukaryota; kingdom Viridiplantae; phylum Streptophyta; class Magnoliopsida; order Arecales; family Arecaceae; genus Elaeis; species Elaeis guineensis. The sequence continues at coordinate 15,992,148 of NC_026004.2, read as the reverse complement.
GACAATCACTTGGTCTCCAGAGAATTAGGCAGTGCATCATGTCATCTTCCTGCCCCTCTCCCTTACAAACCCACATCAACACCTAAAACATTTCCCCCCCCATAAACCAACCATACATTCTCTGAAGCATTGCAGTAAAATTCTCCTTAGACACCCACATCCAACAAAATTATCCTCAATCAAGGTTAATCAAGAATAAACTTGAGGGAAAATGGACTCCATCCATGCAGTTGTTTCTCTTTATAAACCAGTTTTTTGAATGCAATGACCCTCAGCCCAATTATTTTATACCTTGCTTTTCTTCTACCTATCCAAAATGTCCATCTTATATATAATGAACACATCAGACACTATAATCCTCCTCATCATCCCTAGATCTCCCTTCTAGCTTGATGCACTTGTACCATCTAGCACAAGCCACATACACCAAAAAGTCTGCACTAGTGAGGGCTGCCAAGAGAAAGTAGAACCTATCCATATGCCCTTTGTTAAGGTTCCCTGGTATCCACCCTGGCCTGTTATCCTCTGCTGTGATCTTCATCACGATCGTCACAAGGAGGCTGCTCACATAGTTTCCTAGTGATATTGAAGTCATGCAAAGTGCACTCCCAAAGCTCTTCAATCCATCTGGAGCCTGATCATTGAAGAACTCCAACTGTCCCACATACATGAACACCTCAGAAGCTCCAATCAACGTGTACTGAGGGATTTGCCATAAGATGCTAAGAGAGCTCTTATCTTTGCACCCTTTGCACACATGCTTCAACCTAAATATCTCAACCATTCCAGCTGCAATCATCGCCATGATGGCGATGATCAGACCGATCCCCATGCGCTGCAGCTCGGTGAGTCCTTTGGGTTCCTTCTTGAGTTTGGACACGAGCGGAGTGAGGAGCCTGCGGTAGAAAAGGATGAAGACTGCAACACTGAGGATGTCGAAGGCCGACATGCTTGCAGGAGGGATTCTGAAGCCTGCAATGGTGGTGTTCATCGCATCGCCTTGTTCGACGAAGAGGGAGGCCATTTGCGTGAACACGACGGAGTAGAGGATGGTGGTCAGCCATATGGGGATCAGCCGAAGGACGCACTTCACCTCTTCCACTTGGGTGATGGTGCAGAGGCTCCATGTGTCCCGAGGGATCGATCGATCTTGGAGGATGATATTATTGTCAGAATCGATAAATGCAGCTCGATCCAGAAACCTTGCATGTAGTAACATATAGATAGTTAATTTGCTAGTCCAGAGTGATGCTATCTTCCATCCATTTACCTAAAAATTTCTAATGCGCATTCCAAGTCTTAACTTGGATCGATGCAATAATCTTCATTTGTAACCAAGTAATATAAACTTACTTGAAACCCTTGGTGTGAAGCATCTTTCTCCCCCCATTAGCTGCTGCTAGCTCCTTGCTATCAACCTCATATAGATTGCCGCCACCCGGTGGTATCTTGACCCTCCATTTCCTCAACGCTGCCACGATAACCCGGCAAACCCTAGAGAAGGGGTTGCCACTTGGCTTGAAGTGCCTGTACCTAGGGGTCCCACCAAGGAATAGGGCCAAGGCTACAAATGCTGAACCCGCTGAGGCCCAAAAGCCCAAGGCCCACATGCCTTTATCCTCAAAGTAGCCCAAGAAAGTGTTGGAGAAGAGGGACCCCAAGTTGAGGGCCAGGTAGAAGAAGCTAAAGAATGACACTTTGGAGTGCGCCTCAACTGGATCCTCCTCATCAAACTGGTCAGCCCCAAGGGTGGCTATGTTGGGCTGGTACCCACCATTCCCAAGGGCAATGAGGTAGGTAGAGAGGTAGAACACACCAACCTCCAGCCTTGAGTGGGGCCCACATAAGGTGTCCTCATCTCCACAGCCAGAGGGCTTCAGTAGAAAGAGGTACGAAGACAAGGATAGCAGCACCAAGCCCTGCCAGCCAAGAGGAGCAAGCAAATACAAAAAGTATTAGCAGCTGTTAAGCAAATGTATGGGGATTCTTTGAGATACGTAGTGTTAGCTAGTGTGATTATATTAAATCTGGTATGATAGTTTTGTAATGATGTGGTGTTTCACAGATAGTAGCAACTTCTTTTTTGATTTCTTATCTAGGTTCCCTAAATTTACAACCTAAATATGATGAGTATTCGATCTTATTTGGGAATACATGTGTAGATGTTTGGTTTCTATATAGCTTTGTGTTGATTTGTGAAACCTTTTTTTATAGTTTTATGTGAGAGAATGGAGAGCATATAATTTGGATCACTTACAAACACAAAGATGACTTGGAAGATGGCACAAGTCTTGTATCTTCCCCAGTATGAGTCACTAAGGAAGGCGCCAACAAGGGAGAAGATATACACAGTTCCTGTCCATTTACTGACGTTGTTTGCTGCATCAGCATTATTTTGTTGTAGCACTCTTGTCAGGAACAAAACCAAGTTTACACCAACACCGAAGAATGCTAACGTTGCCAATCCCTGATTCACTGAATCCATGCACACATGCATATACGTGAGTCAAGCGATACATAGGAATAATAGAATCGTAGTAATATATCTATATGCTCATGAGATAATTGTGCAAGTATTATGTACTAATTTAGGTTTACTTTCACACCATTCTTCTGAATTCTTTCTTGATCTC